>NC_135984.1:13265565-13428640 GCF_053455715.1 Rhinoraja longicauda | reverse complement strand
TCCCCCTCTCTCCCCCCCCCACCACTCTCTCCCGCCCCTCTCTCCCCCCCCTCTCTCCCCCCCCTCTCTCCACCCCTCTCTGCCCCCCTCTCTCCCCCCTCTCTCCCCCCTCTCTCCCCCCCTCTCTCCCCCCCTCTCTCCCCCCCTCTCTCCCCCTCTCTCTCCCCCTCTCTCTCTCTCTCCTCCCTCTCTCCCTCCCCTCTCTCTCCCCTCTCTCCCCCCCTCTCTCTCCCCTCTCTCTCCCCTCTCTCTCCCCCTCTCTCCCCCCTCCCCCTCTCCCCTCTCTCTCTCCCCTCTCTCTCTCCCCTCTCTCTCCCCTCTCTCCCCCTCCCCCTCTCTCTCCCCTCCCCCTCTCCCCTCTCTCTCTCTCCTCTCTCTCTCCCCTCTCTCTCTCCCCTCTCTCTCTCCCCTCTCTCTCTCCCTCTCTCTCTCTCCCCCCCTGTCTGTGTCTGTCTGTCTGTCTGTCTGTCTGTCTGTCTGTCTGTCTGTCTGTCTGTCTGTCTCTCTCTCTCTCTCTTGCAATTGTCAATCATGCAGCTTCCTGTGGATCAAAGGATCTAAAAGAGCATGCTTCTGTAGTTAACCAGGGTCGAAAATGAAACCATCCACAGAGATATTTCATTGTCAGTAGTATCAACTCACGATTAACGGATGGATATTTGAGAACCTATAACTTCCAGATATAATGATCAAAAACATATTTTAGAAAGACGGAGAACCTTAATTTTTGGAATTCGCTTTTACTTCACCCACAGTCACCCAGATCCCAACTTGGTATCCATTGGCCCTGGATATATAAATAACTGGAGAATAGCATTGGCAAGTCTGTATTCTGAGATTGATCGACCATTGGTAGCTTTTCTCAGAGGAAGAAGGGCAGCAGAAATGCAAGATGTTGTTCTCTCCGGCAATTATCCCCCTTTACCCTTTGAAAAGACACAAAGCCCAATCAGGCAATTGACCCTAAAGTTTGCTCTGCATCTTGTGTTGAAATGTGTGGTGAACTGGAAGAGATGGCAAATATCCTGTGTAGTATTGGGGATCACTATGGATTCATGGGGGGGGGGGGGTTTGTCAAACAAATTTATTGCAAATTATTGGAGAAATGTCAAGGCTATGTAAGTGAAAGTTTTAGGTTTCAGTCAGACGTCTGATCACCGCCAAACAAACGGACTAACTCACCAGTTGAAATTCCCATCGTTCCTGAAGGTCATTGAGAAAGCAAAGACTGGTTGAGAATGGAATGGACATGGTGCATTCTTGGACTACGATCCACAGGGATCTGCATTGAGAGCATTAATGGTGACATGGTGGCACAGCCGTGGAGTTGTTGCCTTACAGCTTCATAGACCCTGATTCTTAGAAACATAGAAAAGAGGTGCAGGAGGAGGCCATTCGGCCCTTCGAGCCTGTACGCACCGCCATTCATTGTGATCATGGCTGATCATCTACAGTCAGTAACCTGTGCCTGCCTTCGCCCCATATCCCTTGATTCCACTAGCCCCTAGAGCTCTATCTAACTCTCTTTTAAATTCATCCAGTAAATTAGCCTCGACTGCCCTCTGTGGCAGAGAATTCCACAAATTCACAACTCTCTGGGTGAAAAAGTTTCTTCTCACCTCAGTTTTGAATGGCCTCCCCTTTATTCTTAGACTGTGTGTGGCCCCTGGTTCCGGACTCCCCCAACATTGGGAACATTTTTCCTGCATCTAGCTTGTCCAGTCCTTTTATAATTTTATACGTCGCTATAAGATCCCCGCTCATCCTTCTGAACTCCAGTGAATACAAGCCTAGTCTTTCCAATCTTTCCTCATATGGCAGTCCCCACATCCCAGGGACTATGGGTGCTGTCTGTACAGAATTTGTATGTTCTCCCTGTGACCTCATGGGTTTCCTCTGGGTGCTCCGGTTTCCTCCCACACACCAAAGACGCAAGGTTTGTAGGTTAATTGACTTCAGTAAAATTGTATATTGTCCATAGTGTGTCGGATAGTGCTATTGTACGGGGTGATTGATGGTCGACGCGGACTCGGTGGGGCCAAGGGCCTGTTTCCGCGCTGAATCTCTAAAGTCTAAAGGTGCAACTGTGTAGAGGTGTAAGAAAATAACTGCAGATGCTGGTACAAATAGAAGGTATTTATTCACAAAATGCTGGAGTAACTCAGCAGGTCAGGCAGCATCTCAGGGGAGAAGGAATGGGTGACGTTTCGGGTCGAGACCCTTCTTCAGACTGATGTCAGGGGGGCGGGACAAAGGAAGGATATAGGTGGAGACAGGAAGATAGAGGGAGATCTGGGAAGGAGGAGGGGAAGGGAGGGACAGAGGAACTATCTAAAGTTGGAGAAGTCGATGTTCATACCACTGGGCTGCAAACTGCCCAGGCGAAATATGAGGTGCTGTGTAGAGGTGATTTTGAGCTGGGAACAGACATCTGTTATTGATGTTCTGATCAACTCAGCAGAATGCCTTGAACCCACCAACTGTTTTAGTATAAAATGATGACTCACTCATCTCCGTTGAAGCCGGGCCTGTAAATGAAAATGAGACAAATTCAATTTTACATTCATTGAACGAAAGACTTGGTTCAAACAGTCGGAAACGTGAATAACGTCCCTTTGTGCACTGGTTAATGTTCTAAATTGAATCAGATGTCATCAAACTTCCCAAGATTATTCATAGGAGCACTATCAAACACAATTTACCGCCAAGCTACACAATGATGCAGAATAAGGACGGTGGCACTGCTACTGTAGTAGAGATGCTGCCTCACAACGCTAGAGATCCGGGTTCGATCCTGATCGCGCGGAGTTTGTACGTTTCCCCCCCCGTGACTGCGTGGGTTTCCGCTGGGTGCTTTGGTTTCATCCCACATTCCAAAGATGTACAGGTTCGTACGTTAATTGGCTTCTGTAGATTGTCCCGAGTGTGTGGAACATGGAATTAGTGTATGTGTGATGGATGGTCAGTGTGGACTCGGTGGGCTGAGGGGCACGTTTCCATGCGGTATCTTTAAAACTGAAAAGTAAAACTAAGATGTAGAAACAAGGAACTGCAGGTGCTGGTTTACAAAAAAAGACACAAAGTTACAGTGCTGGAGCAACTCAGCAGATCAGGCAGCTTCTATGGAGAAATGGATATGTGACGTTTTGGGTCGGGACCCTTCTTCAGACTGTAGAGTTGCTGCTTTACAGCGAATGCAGCGCCGGAGACTCAGGTTCGATCCAGACTACGGGTGCTGTACTGTAAGGAGTTTGTACGTTCTCCCCGTGACCTGGGTGGGTTTTCTCCGAGATCTTCGGTTTCCTCCCACACTCCAAAGACGTACAGGTATGTAGGTTAATTGGCTGGGTAAAATGTTTTTTTAAAAATTGTCCCTAGTGGGTGTAGGATAGTGTTAATGTGCGGGGATCACTGGGAGGCACGGACTTGGAGGGCCGAAAAGGCCTGTTTCCGGCTGTATTGATATGATATGATATGATGGGTCCTGATTTAAAATGTCACCTATCCATGTTCCCCAGAGATGCTGCCTGACCCATTGAGTGACTCTAGCACTTTGTGTCTTTGTTTTCTACAGAATAAGATGCTAGGCCAGATGATCAAAAGCTTGGTTGCAGATATATTTATTCAGGTGCATCTTAAAGGAAGGAGAGATAGTGAGACAGAAAGGTTTGGAAAGGGATTTCCATTGCTTCGCGTCTCAGTTTCTGAGGCATGGACATCCTTAGGCCTTGCATGGACCAGCAAAGCTTTCTCAAAATTCATCACCTAATTCTATGGAAAAGCCTTTGCACTGTATCCCCACATGCATGTGATAAATCACTAAATAAGTTTCACAAAGTGCTGGAGTAACTCAGCAGGTCAGGCACAAATGCTGCCTGACCCATTGAGTTACCCCAGCACCTTACATAAACCAGCAGGATCTCTTCTCTGGAAGTCTCTGTTTAAGAGACATATGTGTCCCCCTTTGTAATTTGTCTTGTGTGAGTGCCCATTTCAGTAGAATCAGACAAAATATGTAGGAAGGAACTGCAGATGCTGGTTTAAACTGAAGATAGACACAGAAAGGTGGAGTTCAGTCTGAAGAAGGGTCTTGACCCGAAACGTCGCCCATTCCTTCTCTCCTGAGATGCTGCCTGACCTGCTGAGTTACTCCAGCATTTTGTGAATAAATACCTTCGATTTGTACCAGCATCTGCAGTTATTTTCTGACACAGAAAGGTGGAGTAACTCCGTGGGTCAAGCAGCACTTCTGGAGAAAAGGAATAGGTGACGTCACCTGTTCCTTATCTCTAAAGATGCTGCCTGACCCACTGAGTTACTCTGGCTTTCTGTGTCTGTCTTCGGTGTAAACCAGCATCTGCAGTTCCTTCCTACACATTTTCTCTCTTGCACGGGCCTGATGGTGTTTGTAACATCCACAGGAAGCACTGCAACAACTTGCTTCAACCTCATCTAAAGGTGCACAGAAACACAACGTCTCCACTCGCCTTGGAACACAGCACCTCTTTCTATGTAGTTATGTTAAAACCCTGGAGGTCCCAGTCTAACTTCACTTTGGGAGCACTCCCAACAGTCAGACTGCAGCGGTTCAAGTGGAGAACATACTCTTACCATTTTTAGGAGTATTAGCGAAGAACAATCGACCCCATCTTGTTACTGAGACTGGCAATAGATCTAAATCAAATGTTCAACTTTTTGCAATCATCCTTGAGTTAGATACGTTAGATGTGGACTACAGCAACAAGTATTTAAATATAAACCAGATTCATAGACAAAAGCTTTGGAATGCGTTGGGTTGAGTTGTTCTTTCAGACTGAACGTGAGGGCTCTTAACCCTTTCGCTCCTAACTGGTGGAATGGTGGGGAGCCGGCATGAGGCGGTGGCGTGTGAAAGCCACCCTCCGCGCCGCCCTGTGAGCAGACGGGAAGTCGGGGTGGAGCTCAGAGCAGAGCTCGGTGTTGCTTCAATGAATCTGGAGGAGTTCAGGCTGCCTTTACCTTACCACAAGCCGCTCCTGCATGATCTACGTACCGAATATATACTCGCATAAGGAGAGGCTTACAGCTTACAGCAGGGTCTGCTGCAGTTCCACAAAATGAGCCAACACGCGTAGATATCTCAAGTCTACCAATGATGGATGACAGATGCATGCCTTGCCAGTAACCCCATAACTCCATGTCTCTGAGGCACATTAACACTGATCTGGTGATAAAGAAGCAGCATCACCATTGACACTGGAATCAGCACCACACAGAGGGTCATCATTAATACATAGAATTACCAGTCATAAGTGGGGTCACCAGCATCATACAGCATCTTCAATCACGTACAGTAGGATCATCAATGACATGTAGGATCATCAATGATATGTAGGATTACCAGTGACATGCTACATTTCCCCCATCTTTGTAACCAGAGCGTTCCCCCTTTCTTACTCTGGGATAGTCAGTGTATTGGTTGAAATATTTATTTTCACAAAATTGAATTTAACCCTATTGTTGGCGGTAATGATAGAAGTTACATCTAGGACATGATTGTGACACTAAAGGCAAATGAAAAGCTATATCAAGTTGCAAAGGTTGGATAATTTAAGGGGGGAAAGGCAGAAGAATGTGGATGAGAGGGAAAGATAGATCGGCCATGATTGATTGACGGAGTAGACTCGGTGGACCGAATGGTCTAATTCTGCTCCTATGACTTATGAACTTATAACGAGACAAATACAACAAAAACAGAAAACATTCAAAATGCTCAACTGGTCAGGAAGCATCTGTGGAGAGAGAAACAGAGTTTGCAGTTCAGGACAAAGACCATTTGTCAAAAAAGAGAAATTTCCAGCAACTGAATTTCTTTTTTTGTTTCATATTGAAAACTGGAACATGGTTAGGAGATGCCACACATTTGGAATGACTGGTCAAAGAAAATAATGATAAAAGTAGCTAAAGAAAATAATCAATAAGATATTTAGATATGAAGGGTATGGAGGGATAGAGGGTTAAGGCGGGAAAGTGGCACTGAGGTAAAAGGTTGTATTGAATTGGGGAGAGGGTATGAGTGTTGTTTACTTTACTCAAGCTTCTGTCATTCAAGTTTATTTTGTTCTTGTTGAGCAATGAAATGCAAGCTGTTTAAAATAAAACCTGGAGCTGATCAGCCATGATCGTATTGAATGATGGCCATGCTCGATGGGTCAGTTCATATAATCCTGTCGCATTTTTGTGTTTTTGTCAACGTGTATATTTCAAAGTACAACTGCTACCTTTTGCCATCCTGTACCTGGTCTGCTCCCAGGCCTTTAGATGAGGCTGCACCTGTGGAGTAAAACCTGCAGCTGTTGTAGTATGAAAAGCTTATTCCAATACACACTAACTGCCAATGTTCATTCAGTGCTTTCATCTCAATTGTCTTCAAAACCTTGTGGAGCAGATCATCATTTCCTGGGAATTTATTGCCTTTCAGATCCATGAATTTCTCAAAAATCATTTCTCACTATTGCTCATTTTATTCACTCTAGTTCTGTCGTTCTCCATTATTTCCGGGACTTCTTCTGTGAAGGCAGACATAACATGTTTGTTAACATTTTCTGCCATTTCCTTATTCCTCAGTGTAAAGTCTCACGTCCCAGATGGTAAAGTTACCACTTGTAAAAACAAAGAACTGCAGATGCTGATTGATACACAAAAGGATACAAAGTGCTGGAGTAACTCAGCAGGTCAAATAGCATCTCCGGAGAATATAAATAGGTGATGCTTTGGGTCAAGACCCTTCTTCAGACCCTTCCTCCTGCATGTCTTGTTTTACTGAATTCCAAATAGGCTGAATTGCAAATCACCTTGACGGTTTCTAAGAATTTTCAAATACTGAGTATATTTTAAACTTTATAAAGAAATTGTCCACTTGTTTCCTGTCTCAGGCTTTGAAACTCATGTCTGGGCCTCAGTTTGCTGATTTTTTTATATGTATGCTGTTTTTGTTAAAGATCCCATCAAGCCTAATGTCAAGTGTTGGAGGAACTCAACGGATCAGGTGGCATCTATAAAGAGAAAGGACAGAAAACGTTTTAGGCTCCCTTTTTTAAACCCAACCGGACCCAAAACATAGTCTGTCAATTCCCTCCACAGGTGCTGCCTGACTGCTGAGTTCTTCCGGCACATTGTATTTTGTCTGAAGAAGGGTCTTGACCCAAAATATCACCTAGCCATATAAAGTTACCATCTTTACTTTTGTTTATCTGGTCCTTTTTACATAAAGAATTTGAACACAAATAGAATATACTAGACCAAGTGGACCCTTTGGGCCCAAACCTCTCCTGCATTGGTGCAGCACCCTCTCCTCCCCCCCCCCCCCCCACTCCATCCCCCTCAACCCCCCTTATCCTACCTCCCCCCTCCCTCCCTCCCCCCCTCTCTCCCCCCTCCCTCCCTAGGAGATAGAATTAAACTTTAAAATGTGAATAAATAAGCATTTTGCTTATCTTCAGTGTAAACCAGCATCTGGGGTTCCTTTCTATACACCTATCTGGGACTGTATAATGGGATTGAGTAAACAGAGATTTACTGTTGTAATTTGACCAGTGCAGAAGAGCCCTGGAAGTATTTGATGCCATGGTGTAGAGGAAGCTTTACTTAGTACCTACATCTAACCTATGAGTAGTTTAGTTTAGTCTATTGTCACATGTACTGAGGTACAGTGAAAAGCATTTTGTTTGTGTGCCATCCAGTCAGCGGAAAGACTTAATACAATCAAGCCAGATACAGGATAAAGGGAATAACGTTTAGCGCAAGGAAAGGTCCAGTAAAGTCCGATTAAGGATAGTCCGAGGGTTTCCAATGAGGTAGCTGCTATGTCAGGACCGCTCTCAAGTTGGTGATAGGATGGTTCAGTTGCCTGATAACAGCTGGGAAGAAACTGTCCGTGAAAGCTGAAGGTGAGTTTGGCTTCGGAGTGCAGCTGGAAATTTAGTCTACTCTGCAATGTTCCTGAACTGGGAATGTTCCTGAACAGGGACACTGAGGAAGGAACTTTAACCTGTATCCTATCTGTGTAGCAGCTGTTCTCGGAGGGTCTTGATGGAACACTGTAGGTGCTAGGTGTCTGTTTCTCTGGCGAGCACAGCCATTGCCTCCCTGTATTTACTATTCTTCTGTTTTCCCGTCCAGATTTCCGTCCACGTGAACCTGGGGACTTTCCACCGAGTCGCCCACCACACGCAGCTGCGGCACATCAGAGTGAATACGCGGTAAAGTCTTTCAAATGAACCTATCCTCCCTTCATGGTGAAGGTCATTGGTGTACCTGGTTATTTATCAACTCCATTTGAGGGCACTGGCTTTAAAATGTACCTGGTGGAACTGCACCTTATCTTATACGATGGACACTCAACAAGACTCCTTCCATCTCCCCTGGTCAAACCCATTCTGTGCTATGGTTTTAGTCTGTTGAACTCAGTATCCTTGGCTCAACGAGTAGCATTCTTGCTTCTGAATCAGAAGGCTTTGGATTCACGTCTCCGCTCTTAAGACTGAAGCTCTTGGTCGATACAACGATGCAGTCCCAAGGGAACAGTGGCCTATCCTTGGGACAGGTACTGGCCTAATACTAGAATGTCAAGTGGTAATGAAGTCTCTGTGCTGTCTGCAGGTCACCACCAAGGTAGCATTATACTCTCAGGGAACAGTCCAGAGAGAGCTCTGCATTCTGGAGAAGGGGATGGAGGAGGTAGCAGTGGATAATACTGATGGGCTCTGCACAATTAGAAAGCTACCACTGAGTGGTGTTGCACTCTCGGGTGGCTGTTCTAAGGGAGCATTATGATCTTGGAGTGACCATACTTCCTAAAAAATGCTGAATATTCGACGTGGCTCCATCTGCCCTCTAAGACGGGTGTAGAGGTTTCCTTGGTAATATCCATGAGAGTGCAGGCTATTCTCCCTGCTGCCCTTGATGATATTGATCCTGCATGCAGAATGATTAAAACGGACTAACTGGTCATTATCTTCTTGCTATATTTTTTGAATCTTGCTTTGCAAAATTCAACCTCCACCTTGACAACATCATACCACTGATTGCCTGACGGGCTGGATACCAATGCAGCACAAGGCTTCAAATGGAAATTAATTACGGCCAATCAGAAAGTGGCAGGGAAAGGCACCATGGGATAACTAGATTGCTCCACTAATGAAATGACTTAGACAGTATGAGCTGAATGGCCTCTTTTATGTTGAAATATTCTGTGAGCACCACTCTGCCTTTTGCTCTCCCTTATCTGCCTTCCTGTCAGTTTTTCCCTCCCTACCGTACCTTCCCTCTCCTCCACCTCTCCCTCCCTATCCTTCACTCTCCCTCCCATCTTTCCCAATCTCTCTTGGGATAACTTCCTTAACTTCTTACACCCCCCCCCCCCATTTTTCCCTCCCCTCCTTCCCATTCACTCCTCGCTTTTCCTAGCTCCTCCCCTCACCTTTCCCTTTCATTCCTGAAACCTCCCCCTTTTTCTTCCCTCTTCCCTCTGTTCAGCCATCGCCACACTGTGCTTGCTGCCACGTTTTCCTATCGCTGTTTATCTAAAATGTTCTTCAGAAAGTTGATTCCCTGTTTTGATTTGATCTTTGTGTCTTTCAGCCGATCAAAGGTGGACAACGAGACATTTATGACAAGTTGCAGAGACGTTGACTGCAAAGACATTGAAAGAAATGGAGTCTCCCTTTCTCTGCTCATCCTGTTGTCCCAAACCCCTCTCCCTACCTTTGCAATCTCCCACTGCCTTCTTGCCCTCAGTCTCTCTATCCCTTTGCCCCTCATCCTCCTCAGTGCCGTTGTACTCAGCCCACGCTCCCTCCCCTCCACCTCCCCTCGGGCCTCTCTCCAGCATTTCTTTCTGAACATCTGTTCGGTCTGATTACAGCATCAGGATCTTTTATTTCTTTTGTTCTTTGAAGAGAAATATGTACATGTAATCGTGTTGGAACTGCATTGTCCCAAAGTCAACTCCTTGCCATTTGCCTCCCCCCCCCTAGTTTCCCGTGTTATGCGTGTAGATATTGATTCTGTCCTAATTTAAAGGAGTGAGTGCCGTGGAAGTGGACACAAACACCCGGCAACAGAATCACATCCAAGTCAAAAGGTGCTGGAAAAACTCAGTCGGCCAGGCAGCATCTGTGGGGAGAAAGCTGGGAGAGAGAGGCGAGAGGAAGGAACGAGAGCTGGATAGAGCTCTTAAGGATAGCGGAGTCAGGGGGGTATGGGGATGAGCAGCAGAGCTGAGTATATGGGTTGCGCCCATGAAAAATTTGCCAAATCTTCTCTGCCAATGCCAAACAGCTTATTCTGCTGTTGCTATTGACTCTTGTTTTGAGCTTCTGGTACCCCCAGGTGCTGACAAGAATGGGATGCCATCCCACAACAGTGTGTGACCAGGCTGGTGACCAGCATGAGGAGGAGGTGCCAGGCTGTGTATGGCTGTGTATGGTTCTTCCACACGCTACTGTGGCTCCTGTTTATTAAATGAATAAATTGTTAAATTGCCAATATGTCTTGTTTCTTCAGACTTCAATCATCCAATCCACCAAACAACACCGAACAAGAGTCAATGGCAGAATAAGCTGTTTGGCATTGGCAGAGATTTGGCAAATTTTTCATGGGCGCAACCCATATACTCAGCTCTGCTGCTCATCCCACAGATGCATGTTCCTTACAAATGTGGCACCATTTAAAAGGGAAATAAACAGGCTTTCCAACGGTATAAGATTTATTGCCAAGAAGCATTGTTACAACAAAGAAATAATCTACCAAAAACAAATTTCCTTACTTTTTGTGCTATCGTTCCCTGTTCATTCTTGCAATAGTATAACAAGTGTAAACATTTATGACTTCCATTTCCTTAGGTTTCTTATCCTCACACAATAAAAATCATCAAACAGGTTTTTCCTGTTCAGTGCGTAAAGGCCAACTCTCTCCCTTTGTCCTGACGTAGAAACGAGAAACTGCAGGCGCTGGTTTACAAAAAAGGACACAAAGTGCTGGAGTTGCTCAATGGGTCAATCAGCATCTCTGGGGAACATGGAGAGAGGAGAACTTCTTCAAAGTTGGCTTCCCAACACGAAACATCACCTATCCATATTGTGCGGTCTGTTCTTTTGGGGGTGTGATCTGTTCAGAGGAAGCCCACCTGTGATTTCAAATGCCATTCAGTTGCGTCAATGAGGATACCAGTGAGTTTTACCAACACTGCCTGACATCAACCAGGGGTAAAACAGCGGAACAGTGAAGAGTGCACAGTGGTTTAGATTGAGTCCTCTACCTCTGGAAATACTGATGAGATATACAGGTAAAAGCAGTTTATTGTGTGTGGTCAAATACAAAGCAAAATAACGCTGATCCAAGATGTCTGAAATAAAAACTTAAATTGCTGGAAATATTCATCAGGAAAGGAAATTCTTTTATTAGCATTTTACATCCTCCCAGTCTTAAAATTTATCTCGATAATTTTAATTCTGCTCCCTTTTTTTAAAAAAGTAGCTGCTATTAGCGAAGATTATGTTGTTGCCATCCACAAAGGACCTATCTTTTTCTTTTTGTATGTCCTATTTACCACCCCCCTTGCACCTTTCACCATTAATTAATCCTGCCTTAGAAACGATCGCAAATATTCTCTCCATTTCCCACTATCAATCTCTATCACTATCCCGCAATCTTCCCTGTTCCGTGGCAAAGGCACAATTCTTATCCTTGTTCTCTGATACAAACATCATGGCCACAAAAGCAATGTTTCTCTTGAGATCGCACCTTCCCTGACCAATAATGGACCTACCAGGCAATGCCCTGCCTGAGATAATTTGTGGCTGGGCCTGATGAATCCTGGTCTTTTCTCGCCTCCAGCTCTTCACCGCACCCATCCCCCCACCCTCCACATCCCCCCACCCCCTACTTTCTTTTTTTGTTAGAGATACAGCGCAGAAACAGGCCCTTCGGTCCACCGGGTCCATGCCGCCCAGCGATCCCCGCACATTAACACTATCCTACACCCACTAGGGACAATTTTTACATTTGCCCAGCCAATTAACCTACAAACCTGTACATCTTTGGAGTGTGGGAGGAAACCGAAGATCTCGGGGAGAAAACCCATGCAGGTCACGGGGAGAACGTACAAACTCCGTACAGTACAGCACCCGAGGTCAGGATCGAACCTGAGTCTCCGGCGCTGCATTCGCTGTAAGGCAGCAACTCTACCGCTGCGCCACCGTGCCGCCCTAGTCTGAAGATGGGTCCCAACCCAAAAAGCCACCCATCCTTTTTCTCCGGAGATGGTTCCTGACCCATTGAGTTACACCAGCACTTTGTGTCTATCTTTGAAATGCAAATCTGCCTGAAATGTGAACTCTGGTACTGTCCGAAATTGCAGCCACACCTTTTGAGTACTTCCAGCATTTTCCCTTTTTATTAAATCTGCTAACATCTGCTCCTAAACACCATCTCGCCAGGAATCAGATACTAATTATTTAAAAACATGCTATTAAAAATTGAAATTGCAGTATGGAACAGATCGAAGAATAGTCTTTTTGATGAAACAGCAATGAACTTATTCCTTGCTCTTATACTTCAGTTTGTTGTATTCCTCTCTGTCGCCTTGTCTGATTCCCTGGAACCAAAAGAGATGCGGTTATTAGCAAATGCAATTCTGGAATCTGAGTCATATATCATCTTCCAATGCCTCCATTCTCTGAATTTCCATCTGCCCATTCAAAAGCCTCTTAAATGTCACCACTCTATCTGATTCCACCACTACTCCTGGCAGGCCATGTTATACACTCACCACCCACTGTGCGAAAAACATGCCCCGCACATCTCCTTTAAACTTTCCCTCCAAAGACACACAGGTATGCAGGTTAATTGGCTTGGTGTATGTGTAAAATTGTTCCTAGTGTGTGTAGAATAGTGTTAATGAGCGGGGATCGCAGGTCAGCATGGACTCTGTGGGTCGAAGGGCCTGTTTATGCGCTGTATCTCTAAACTAAACTAAACTAAACTCTGACTTTAAAAGCTACTAGACCAAGTGGACCCGTTGGGCCCAAACCTGTCCTGCATTGGTGCAGCACCCTCTCCTACCCCCCTTCATCCCCTCCCCCTCCCCACTTCCCCCTCAACCCCCCTTATCTACCCTCCTCCCCCCTCCTTCCCTCCCCCCCCACCTCCCTCCCTCCCTAGGAGATAGATTGAAACTTTAAAATGTGAATAACTTTAAAAATATAAGACCGGTTTCAATAAAATGACTTGCTTTACCATTAAAGTGACAACAGTGAGTAAGGTGGGCCTAAAATTGTCAAGCTATCGTGTACCATTTTGGCTGTAGTTCGATCACAAATAAACAAACAAACGAGAGTTTTAGTATATAGATGACCTCTAGTCTTTGACAATTCCACCCAGCTTACTTCCTGGGCCATTCAAGAGTTGATTTGGATTGCCCTTCATGCTTATTCTCCTCATTGGCTTTATTGCTCACTGATTGCCAGCCTTGACATTAAGCGGCATCACAGGCATATATATGCGTGAGATATTTCACACCACGTCCATTACTTACTGAGTAAAGTGCATCATTCGGAATCAGTGCCTGTCGATCAACACCTGCACAGAAGGAGAGAAAACAGTCATGAACAAGAATAAAATGTCCTTCATTTCTACAACATAACTGTGACAATGCTTCAACTCCATTGATGTAACAGCAAAGAAGGCTCACCAATGCCCCAACCCCCTCAGGGGATGAAGGAAATTCAACATGTCTCTTACTAATTTCTATCGATGCATCATAGACAACATCCTATCGAGTTGCTGTTTGTGAGAGTATATATTCAGAGTCACTCACGTCTTTGTATATAAATTATTTATTAGCAAATCACTAGCAGTACAGATGCTGGCTACTGTCACCCCCAACTCCCACGATAGTCTGGTGACTAACCACGCCAGTACTAGGACAACGCAGTACAAAACCCGATCTGGATTATGGACCGGATGCGCAACAGTTAAACCAGACATGGATCTACAGTTGCATCACCATTTGTTTTGGCAGCAGCTCTGCTTAAGACCACAGAGAGTTGTGGATGCAGCCCAGTCCATCAATCAAACCAGCCCCCCACCTGCCCCCGCCATTGACTCCATCTATATTTCACTTACTACCTCCTTATTTCGCTCTTATCCCATTGAGCAGAAGATACAAAGGTTTGAAAGCACATACCACCAAATCTTACAACCTACGTCATTGTGGCCATTACACTTTTATAAAAACATATATTCACTTTCTCTGTAACACTAGGGCACCATATTTTGCACTCTGGTTATTTCTCTCTTTGCACGACCCTTGGTACTTGTGTACGGCTTGATCTTACTCATGCGTGGAATGTTTTTACTAAAGATTGTACAAATAAAGTTTTTCATTCGATGTAAAAAAAATCAATATCAATACCTTTGCAGTAATATTACCATGGAGTCCCATTCCTGTCTTTAGACATTATATCTGCACCCAGCATCTCACCAGCAATAGCAACCACAATGTAGAATAACATTTACTTGAGGTTGTTAATCTCCTTGGTCAAACAATGAACGTCAGAGTTTCAAGGTGCAGCGGCTTCTTATCACCATTTAATTAAGAGTTACTGTGTCAAACAGCCAGACAAAAAACTGGCCTGTCCTACCTCGATGAATCCTGTCTTTGCGTGGGGTGGAAACACAATAAACGGCCACACCGATGAGAAATGTGGCGAGCAGATCTCCAATCACAAGCCCCGCCATGGTCCCTGAATCAACTTCCACACAATTCCGACAAGCTGAAAAAAAGGAGTGAACAGAGTAGATGAAAGACTAAACAGAAGTCTAAATCTAAGGGTGGAATGGTGGAGCAGCCGTAGAGTTGCTGCTTTACAGTCAGTGTTGCAGTGCTAATTGTTTAGGTGCCGGAGCTGTCACTGTTGCCGGAGCGGCCGCTGTTAAATTACGCACTAGTTAAAATTCCCCGCTGTTTATTTAGGCTTTTATTTACAGAGGTGCCGGAGCGGCGCTCCGGTGATCTCCGGCAGCACTGCACCCCTGTTTACAGTGCCAGAGAACCAGGTTCGATCCTCTCCACGGGTGCTGTCTGTATGGACTTTGTAAGTTCTCCCCATGACCGCGTGGGTTTTCTCCGGGTGCTCCGGTTTCTTCCCACACTCTAAAGACGTACAGGTTTGTAGGTTAATTGGTTTCAGCAAAATTGTAAATTGTCCCTAGTGCGTAGGATAGTGCTAGTGTACGGGGATCGCTGGTCGGCGTGGACTCAATGGGCTGAAGGGCCTGTTTCCGCGCTATATCTCCAAACTCAACTATCTTTACTCTTCAAAACATATGTTAAACCAGTGAAAATAAATGGATGCCACAACAAGCTGAAGGCAAATCACTATATGTTCTCTCTTTGTCCCCCAGAGGTACGGAATCTCACCAAGGCTCCCAGAACATGTTGAAAACAATTGGTAAAAAGAGGACCCTTAATGGCATTGATGAAATTCAAGTCCAGAGCTTTCAGAAAGTAGGAACATGAGTAGGTAGAGTGTTAAAGAACATGTATGTTATGCTTGCCTCTATTAGTCAGTGCATTGAGTCTAAGAGTCAGGAAGTCATGTTGCAGCTTCAGATAACTTTGGTTAGGCCGCATTTGGAGCATTATGTGCAATTCTAGTCGCACCATTACAGGAAGGATGTGGGGGATTTGGAGACGATGCAAAGAGGTTCGCCGAATGCTGTCTGGATTAGAGGGTATTAGCTACAGTGTAAGGAGAGGTTAGACAAACTTGCATTGTCTTTTCTGGAGCTTTGGCAGCTGAGGGGAGACCTGATGGAAGTTTGTAAAAAGTATGAGAGGCATTGATAGGGTAGACAGGAGGGTTCTTTTTTCCCAGCGAAGAAATGTTAAATACTAGAGAGCTTTAAGGTCAGAGGGGTAAAGTTTAAAGGAGATGTGCAGACAAGTTTTTTTACACAGAGAGCGATAGGTACCTGGAACACACTGCCAGGGTGGTAGTGGAAATAGATATGAAAGTGGCATTAAAGAGGCTTTAATCTGGGCAGATGGAAATGCAGGGAATGATGGAATATGAAGCATGTGCAGACAGAAGGGATTAGTTTAACGTGGCATCATGTTGGGCACAGACGGTGCGGGCCGAAGGGCCTGTTCCTGTGCTGTACTGTTCCATGTTCTATGTTCTTCATTCGAGGTTGCTGACCCTCACTGAGGTTAATCCTTGGCTGACTCTGTGGCACTGAGGTGCCGTGTAACTCACTGTTATATGCCACCTCGCTGTTACCCAGGTTGAGCTCGGCTAATTCAACACATTGGAACGTGGCACCGGACAAAAACTGGAACATTTATCATGAGTTTCATTTGTCAATACCCAAGGGGAAAAGAAGAAGTGGTGATTTTATCTGAAGAAGGGTCTCGATCCGAAATGTCACCCATTCCTTCTCTCCAGAGATGCTGCCAGTCCCGTTGGGTTACTCCAGCTTTTTGTGTCTATCTTCGGTTTAAACCAGCATCTGCAGTTCCTTCGTACGCAAACAAGCCTTTTAGTGTCAGTACGACTAATAGCAGTTTTATTGCTTGTGCAGTCTGCCTCAAACAAAGTGTTTGACAACAGGGAGTGGGACTGATTAGATCATTTTTCCACAGACCCAACACAATCCTGAGGGGTCAACTGGTCCACTCCATTGAAAGGCATTCATAACATTTGTTGGTTAACTGGTTCAACAATCATTGGCTGTCCTTAATGGCATTGAATCCAGCATCTTGTTGAATTAGAGGTCAGTTAGAAGCCTAACGCACAGCTGTGGTCTGGAGTGTATTGTGAGAACAGTGAGTTTTCTTATCTTCCAGAAAGTTCCTGACCCGAAATGTCACTTATCCATGTCCTTCAGAGATGCTCCGTGACCCACTGAGTTACTCCAGCACTTTGGTTTTATTTTGTAAACCAGCATCCTGTGACTGTTTCATTTATACCCTTCTGTTTCTGAAGGGTATAGATGAACTAGGTGGGTTTTTATAACATTCCAGCGGCTGCAAGCTCATCGCTTTAAATAGCATTTGTTTTCTTAATCCATAGTTTTTAATTTTAGAATTTTGTATATTATATTATGTATATTATAAATTATTCTCATAAGTTACTCTCATGTAAATTCCTGTACTCCTGTGGTTTGATAGTCTAGGCTCCTATGTTACCAGTCAGGTAGCATGACCACCATGTGGCCGACACTGTAGAAAGGCAGAAGGGATCGGCACAGTGGTGCAGTGGAAGAGGTGCTGCCTTACAGCGCCAGAGACCTGGGTTTGAATCTGACTACGGGGGCCGTCTGTAAGGAGTTTGTACAGTCTCCCTGTGACCGTGTGGGTTTTCTCCGGGTGCTCCGGTTTCCTCCCACACTCCAAAGACGTGCAGGTTTGCAGGTTAATTGGCTTCTGTAAATTGTCCCTGGTGTGTCGGTTAGAACTAGTGTACAGGGTGATTGTTGGATGGGTTGAAAGGCCTGTTTCCACGATGTATCTCTAAACTAAACTAAACGAAATAAAGAGACTTTTTAACTTGTAACTTACCTTTGATGAAGACGAAGGTCTTATCTGTGGAACCAGTGCAGCCGTATGTCGCTGTGTCTGCATCAGTGACTTTCTGTATCATTAGTAAGGAGGAGGACAGTTCCCTGAGGCCTCCGCTGTAATCGGACGTGATTGTTACATTCGCATTGCTACTGCACTGGAGTTGGAGTGTTGATCCACTGGGTATGATCCCTAAGAAAGGACAGAATGAGTTGCATTTCTACAGCACCTTTCATCACCTCATCGAGCCTCAAAACGCAGCACACTGCCAATGTGGTCACTGTCTTAATGTAGGAAACATGGTGACTAACATGGCAACAATTATTTCTCTGGGCTCCGGTTTTTCATTCCTTTTCCACAACTAATCAACCTCCTCTGCCAACCTCCTCCCTCCTCACCCACCCCACACAGGACCCAGCCTGAGACTGATCATCAAATCGGCAAGTGAAAGAGCAAGGGTCTCTCGTGGCACAATAGGTGGTCTGAAACGCAAGGCCATGAGATGCAATCAATGTGTCCTTGTGCTTCAAGCCAGTAAGAAATTCAAGAGATTTGTATCCGAAGTAAAGGAAGAGGAGTTGAACAACTCCTTGCTTCATGAGCTCTCGCCATCCATGCTCCATAGGAAGGGGAGCTGAACAACTCCTTGCTTCATGAGCTCCAGCCATCCATGCTCCATCCATCATAGTGGTTGGAACCCTGCTAATGGAATAGGCTTTTGAACCCACCAATGCCACTGATTCATAGTCCACAGCTACAGTCAGTCCAATACATCTTCCCTTAATCTGTACAAATAACGTTGGATCATGAAGCATTTGTGGAAATATCCAACCACATTTGTACACTAATCCCCAATCACATTTCCATTTGGGTATCTGTACCTCCATGCCAAAGGACATTATTGATGCCCGTCCAGTGGTCCACTGGTCTTGTTGGGTGGCAATCAGAGCTACACATCTAATGCTTGTGAAAAGGATTCATTCCTTTTTGAGCTTTACCACTCAAACTCTGATCAGTGGTAAATAATCTATACTCTGCCATGTAATTATGAAAACATTGTCTGCTCCCTCTTGAAAGCAGGTTTGGCTCGAATAGCATCTCCTCAAAATTTAAGTCGCTCTTGATGACAGTGAAAATATCACTTACTTATGTTTGCCTCGCTGATCCCTGAAAATAACAGAAATAGAAAATGAGTCACGGGTAAGGTGTGACACACAATTCACAACCTTGAGTGAATAGCATATACTTTGCACTATCTCCATGAGAACATTGTGACCATCTTTCAAATCAATGTTTTAGCTGGGTAGGGATGCCACATGTTCCACCCCTTAAGGTTTTATACCAATTGGTGAAGAAAGTATTCAATTGACACCCATATTTCCATCTCCCGTGCCATTTCCTCCCCCACGACATCCCACTCCCTACTCAACTTTTCTTTGGCACAACTGCTGAAAATCTGCACATTTTATTTCACTATTTGAGAACGGCAGGGGAGAAAATCCAAGCAATTGCGTACCTATTTACACAAATTAATTGATGAGAAATTACTGGAGCCTTTGATAAAGGAGTGAGACACTGAAGTGTGGGAATGGACCAGCATGGATATCTGCTCTGTTAGAGGACATTGACTAAACATTTTGCAGAGGTAACTGGACTGGTGGTCAGGTAATGCCAACGCATGTGGTTTATGTACACTTCTAGAAGTCTTTTGATAAGAGATTGTGAGCCAAAATTTAAACGAATGGAATTGAAGACAATTTATTGAGCGGGCTAAGCAGTAATGAGAGATCAAATGGGCAGGATTTGACTGGGTTAGAACGTCATCAATTTATGGACTGTTTATGAACTATTAACAATCTATTGCAGGATAGAAATACAATTGTATAAACAAAGTGGCATTTAAAGCAGTGAAGAAAGAACTAACGTGATTATGAAAAGCAATTACTAATCTTAAACGGTTGCATGAATTACTTGCAAATGAATTTCAAACGGCAAATAAATGATAGTTTTTGTTGTATAGAATTGCCATTTTTCTAAATGGTGAGGTCCAAAAACGGTCAGGTCCAAATAGATTATAAAGACTGGTGTAGGATAGTACAAAAAATAACAAAATAGTGTAATGAGATATTGGTCCAAATATTGGGGGAACTGTAACATGGGGGAATTTAGACTCCACTGTGCAAATGTCCAGTTAGCTTATACTCAGTGTACTATCTTCATTCCTGGATAATACACCATGGTGAACAGATATCGCCGTTCAATAGACCAGTACGTAGATTACCAGAACAATATCGAGTCTAACGGTTAACTTGCTAGAATGGAAGACAGATTTTCCTGGAATTCAGAAAGTGTATAAATGACTATCGGTGCTGGTTAGACATTAATATTAAACTAAGATTAATTTAATTGTAGCATTTAAAATCAAGGGCTGAGGAAAAGAGAGGCATATGGAATTGCACCATGTTCCTGTTATACCTTAATGAAAGGGGCAACAGGCTTGGATAGAGTGGATGTGGAGAGGATGTTTCCACTAGTGGGAGAGTCTAGGACTAGAGGTCACAGCCTCAGGATTAAAGGACCTTCCTTTAGGAAGGAGATGCGAAGGAATTTCTTTGGTTCGAGGGTGGTGAATCTGTGGAATTCTTTGCCACAGAAGGCTGTGGAGGCCAAGTCAATGGATATTTTTAAGTCAGAGATAGATAGATTCTTGATTTGTACGTGTGTCAGGGGTTATGGGGAGAAGGCAGGAGAATTGGTTTAGGAGGGAGAGATAGATCAGCCATGATTGAATGGTGGAGTAGACTTGATGGACCGTATGACCTAATTCTGCACCTATTACTTATGACCTTTTGATCCAGGAGCTAGATGGTCTTCTACTCGGAAATCCTTAACTTCTTAAGTGTTTGGGACAATACGATGGTGACTGTGAAGCAATGGTGCAGCGTATCTGACATCTAGTTTAGTTACCTTACATGTACTGTGTGAATATAACGAACATTTCACTGTCATGATCGTTTGATGATTAGATCATATTTCAGTTGTAACACCAAACAAAATACAAGGTTGCTCTTTGAAATTTCTGTACAGTACGGGAGTATTGAATATCATTTAGCTGCCTATTTGTGACTTTTACACCATAATGTTAACATAACATCCCGTAAAGTTATGGGAGCACAGAATGAATTATGTGAAGATCATGCAGAGCAGCTGAGCAGCACAATCAAAGTGGTTAAAAGAGAAAGGCAAACCAGCAACCAAGGTAGAAGGGATAATGTTCTTCGGCACCGTTCATTCAAGATGTGTAATACCATCAGTGAGGGACATCAGAAGAGAGTCTGTGCTTCAATGCATGAAATATTCAGCACAGCAAAATCATTAAAGAATATTTAAAGGTGACGAAACAACTTCAAATGTCAAAATAAGCTCACTTCAGAAAGATTGAACCATCGCTTTTCATTGAAAGTTGGCATGTAAGCAATAGATTAACCCTTTCTCTCCGGGATGCCCGGCTGGTAACGAGCTGGGTTTATCTGAAGGCGGGTGAAAGGACCTCGCTTGGTGGCCGCGTTGGAAGACGAAGGTGGAGATTAGAGGCTGATACGTGAGCGCTAACTGACTTTATCAACCAATCAGCCATGAGCTGTTCTTATCAGTGGTTTGTTTCTCTGATAAATATATTTAAAAGCAGCAAGTCACACCCTCCTTCGCGAAAAGAAGTGAATGAGTTCAAGTCTACATTTCGAATAAATAAATTGTCAATATAATGAAAAGTTAGATGCTAATGAAAGATTTATAATCCAGTTCTGTCATGACCGCTGGAGGTCCCAGAGTCAATGAAATACAAAGCAAATATATAGACATGATGTGAGAAAAGCAGCAGCCAATCTCTGTACAACAAAGTCCCAAGAACATTCGTGCGACAATGACGAGGGATTTTTTTGGAACACAATGCTCGTTGAGGAATAATTATTGTCAAGAAAGTGGGGGAGAATTTCCAACTCTTTCTTTAAATAAGGTGATGGAATCATTTAATCTTTTGAACTAAAAGTGTCAAGAGTGTCTAATTGTATAATGTACCGACGACGGAACAATGAAATTCTTACCTGCAACAGTATAATAGGCCTGTAAACACAATACATACAGATGGTATATAATGAACAAAAATTCAATAGCTCAATAACCACAATGCTGGTGTCATCCTATGAGGGTTAATTGTCTGGGTAAATGTAAATGTAAAAATTGTCCCTAGTGGGTGTAGGATAGTGTTAATGTACGGGGATCGCTGGGCGGCACGGACTTGGAGGGCCGAAAAGGCCTGTTTCCGGCTGTATATATATGATATGATGATATGATAAAGAAAGCCCAAAGACATTAGTGCAACCAAAGACAGTTCATAAAAGTTCATAGTTGGGGTTAGTGTGCGGACTGCAATGTAGTGAAGTCAGATTACTGGTACAGCAAAGAGCGAGTGCCTCCAAAAGGAGATGACACGGTGGCACAGTGGTGCAGCAGGTAGAGCTGCTGCCGCACAGCGCCAGAGACCTGGGTCCAATCCTGCCCTCGGGTGCTGTCTGTGCAGAGTTTGCATGTTCTCCCTGTGACCACATAGGTTTCCAACCACATCGCAAAGATGTGCGGGTGTGCGGGTCTGCATGTTAATTTGCTGGTATAAAATCGTCCCTGGTGTGTAGGGAGTCGATGGTAAAGTGGGATGGGTGCAAATGGGTGCCTGGCATGCTTGCCTTGATTAGTCAGAGCATTGAGTATAAGAGTCAGGAAGTTATGTTGCAGCTTTAGATAACTGGTTCAGCCACATTTGGAGCATTATGTGCAGTTCTGGTTGCCTCTCTGGGGGGATGAATGGGCGATCAGTTGTCAGTGTGGACTCGGTGGGCTGATGGGCCTGCTTCCATGCTGCCTCTCTAAGCTAAGAAACTAAAGGACAACCTTAGAACCACACTGGACTGTCAGCCTGGAATCAGGACTCAGGTATCTGTCATGGGGAAACTTCTGACACTACGTTCAGTACAAAGCAAGTCCCTTCTTTTACTCTCGGCATTTAACTTTTACTCTCGGCATTTAACATGCCTGAACGCGGTTATCCGCTGATTGCATTTAAATTTGCACGACTGGTGGCAACTAATTATTAGAGCAGCATCTGTGCAGTTTGTTAGCGGTAAATTCTCATTGAATTCTACCTAAACGATCCAGAACTCACAATTAACTATTTTAATTGCTTCTAAGAAAGTGCAAGGTAAGGGCAGCAAGAGGCCGTTGAAAGGCCTGCAAGTCCGTGCTGACATCCAGTGAGATCAATGCTCTGATCCCGTTTATTTGTCACATGCGCAATGCTCAATGACTGTGGACATCTGCTCTGCTCCCTCACTTTTTATTCAAAAAATTCTCATCGAATTTATCAATTGTTCAGCATTTTCTTAAAAGCATTCCAGACTTTCGGAAGCCTTGAAACAAATCCTGAATTGTCAAGGGATAACCCTTTATTCTGAGACAAATTCTGATTCTGATGATTTCTGTTTCATAGAAACATAGAAAATAGGTGCAGGAGTAGGCCATTCGGCCCTTCGAGCCTGCACCGCCTTTCAATATGATCATGGCTGATCATCCAGCTCAGTAACCTGTACCTGCCTTCTCTCCATACCCCCTGATCCCTTTAGCCACAAGGGCCACATCTAACTCCCTCTTAAATATAGCCAATGAACTGGCCTCAACTACCTTCTGTGGCAGAGAATTCCACAGACTCACCACTCTCTGTGTGAAGAAATGTTTTCTCATCTCGGTCCTAAAAGACTTCCCCCTTATCCTTAAGCTGTGACCCCTGGTTCTATGATCAATGGTTCTGTATTTCGCAGCCAAGGAAAGCCTCTCCTCATGTTCTCCAGAAATCGCCTCCCATTTTTCTAAATTCTTGGGATTATTGACCTTGTCATTTGTTGCTTTGTTTTTGCCTTGAATCAACCCATGCTAATGTATTACCCTAATTCCATGATCCTAGTTTTGCACAATAAACCTACTGTACCTCAAGTCTATTTCACAAAGCACCATCAACTTGATATTTCAGTCAGTATGAGGGAGAGAAGGGCTGTAATCATGGATCGGTGGCTTATTTTATGAATCTCATGGTAATGGTTTTCAAAAATCCCAATATATTTCATCTACAGGTTTATTTAATTGATCTCCTCTCCACAACCAAAAGTAAAGACAGACTTAATGGACCGATGATTCTATGAAAAATAACTTCTCTTTCATAAATCTTTTTGATTCTTGCCAATTGTATTCCCGGAAATTCTTACTTGCAGCAGCACAACAGAATATATAAACATAGCACTCTGTAAACAATATAATAAATGAAAAAAAGTTCTGTGTGTGTGTGTGTGTGTACATGTGTGTGTGTGTACATGTGTGTGTGTGTATATATATATATATATATATATATATATATATATATATATATATATATATATATTATGCATACATACATTGGCACACATAAAACAAACAAATAGTAATAGTGCAAAAAGACAAAACCAATGCCCCCAAGTCTATATAGTTCAGAGCTTATTTGAAGGTTGTAGTGTTTAACAGCCTTTTGGCTGTAGGGAAGAAGCTATTCCTTTTCCAGATGTTTCAGTTTTTGGGTTCCTGTATCTTCTTCCCCATGGTTGGAGTGAAATGAGTGTGTGGCCAGGGAGATGTGGGTCGGGTCTCTGATGATGCTGGCTGGCAGCTGGAGAAGTATGTAAGCTTTGACAGATGTACAAGACTGAAGAGATTGTGATATCTCAGCAGTCACCACGTCCCAATATCTGATAAGAGTTACACCTCCCACACACAGCCAACTGCTTGCGATTCTAGGTGCCCACATTACATTACCTCCTTCCTCTTCCTGTTGTATGCTTTCGTTTGCATCTTTGTTACCTCTAGCCAGCATCAGTACATGCAGCAGTTATCAATATACACTGTTAACTCATGTGTTATTAGATGCATTCTCACTCATTGAGTCACAAGGAATGTTGCCGATGGCAGGAAGCACATTTGTAGCTGAGGGTACACTTCTTCAAATGGACCATGTGGCACTAAGGCCTATCCTTACAAAATACCATGCATCTTATATTTCAGTCAGTATGAGGAAGTGCTTCATAATTCAGCGAGTTATTTGCACAATCTCATAGTTTACAAATATCCCGACCTGCTTGCCATTCTATTAGAGTTGGATAATTTGTAGTGAGTTAAAGACTGAAATCTAGTTGAGAGATTCGGGAAGTTTATGTAACAGGAAAAAGATTTAAATAATCCTTACGATACGGCTATTTGGGTAACAGAAATTCTCCGTTGCAGAATTACAAGTCACAACCTGAATATGAGCTATGGAGCAAAATTCCCTCTGACAGAATTTATGCGTCGAGTTTTACTTTAGTTTTGTCTCGCATTTATTAGCAATTGTGCTGATGCTTTGTGTTTTGTGCTTTGTGTTATTGAAAAATTTCAATCTCCCCGCTCCTAATGTGGGGGTTGGTTGCACCTTGCAGTGAGTTGCAACATAATCCAAGGGTTTACATGCAGGATAATCAATACCTGGATGCAATTTACAGGCTGAAATGTAACAAAAGGCTTTGGATGCTTTATACTTACAATCGAGACACTGGTGAGTGTGTTACAGGCTGATAAAGGAGTTAGTCATTTGTATGCAGAATATATTTATCTTCTAGGGTTTTTGTGTGTACTGGTGTGCACTCTGAAAACTGATGATACATCCTGAATTCCGGTTTTATTACAAACAGCAGGGACATGTTCACACCACTTGGAACCCACAGATCATTTATTTCATAGTTATCAATCAAATTACAAATTCAAAACTGATTGCAGAAAAACAGTGACGATGGTTAGACAGGCCAGTGACGAAAAGCCAAAAAGTGTGAGATATAGAAGAGGCGTGAAGCCATTGGAAGGATTACAGGTAGAAAGGGAGTGGTGAGGGGGAGAGGGAAGGGGAGATATGGGTGTAAATTCGGATGGGGCACAGGAAAGTGAGGGGGAAAAAGTGAGGGGGAAAAAGTGAAGGGAAGGGTGGGAGATATTGGAGTTGTTGCTGTTTGAGCTGTTTTCACACATTCTCCACCCATTTGACACTCAGGCACATGGTGGAGATTGGTTTTGACATCTCGTGGAGAGTGAGTGTCCCCGATCAAGAATTTCACATTAGGAAACCGGAGTGGAGAATGGTGCACAGAGCAAGGTAACACAAGAGATGTTTACCAAGTTCACGGCTTTTTGGAATGCTTGCAATTTCCGAAGATTCTGTGTTCCGCTTCCCCATCCCAAAATCATGGACAAAAACATGAGGAATAGATCGGGTAGATGCACAGAGTCTCTTGCCCAGAGTGGGAGTATCGAAAAGCAGAGAACATAGGTTTAAGGTGAGGGGGGAAAGATTTAATGGGAACTATTTCACACAAAGGTTGATAGGTGTATGGAACAAGCTGCCAGAGGAGGTAGTTGAGGCAGGTACTATTGCAATGTTTAAGAAACATTTAGACAGGTACTTGGATAGGACAGGTTTAGAGAGATATGGTGGGACTAGTGTAGATGGGACATGTTGGCCTTTGTGGGCAAGTTGGGCCGAAGGGCCTGTTTCCACGCTGTAAGACTCTATGACTCTATCCCTCTGTGTACTTGTAGGAACTGCTCCTTACCATCTGTCAAACTCTCCTGATCTTTGGGCAACTGATGTGAGGGTGGGATTGGGTGGTGATAATGGGTCTGTCAAGAAACAAACAAAATTGGAGCGCTCCAAGACCAAACATTGATGGTCCAGGTAAGGGTCCATAAATCTTGAGTGCCTGTCCCTCTGGGATTCAGCTTATGATCGAGGTACCTGCCCCTGGAGAGGGAGCACATGGTGTCCACATGACTGGGACCTTTGTGACCAGCGAGCATGACAGATGCTAAAGTACATCCTTGCCATCTGGAATAACATTTTTTTTTTAAACTTTTATTTGCAAAATAGCTACTTAGAAAAGCGGCTCCATCAATAAAAAAGCAAAATAAAGAAGCACGGGATAACAGAAGATGCTCGGCGGAAAGGTGTTGAATCACAGCTGTGCGCTTTTTTATATTTTCAGGCGTGGAGCAAGCTGGCTGTATTCAGAGCTCCCTCTACGATTCCCAAGATCCTAGAAAATACCAAGATAGTATTAACATCCAAATAATAAATATGTGACTACCCACTGCCTTATTTCTCCCATGTGTCAGGCAGAGAAACCCCGGTTGCCCCTTGCAGTTGTGGTTGCCACTGCAGGAGAAGGTTGTGAAAGCATGTGAGGGGCTGCGGAAAGGAATTCTGAGGACGTTCTAGTTGTCAGTTATGTTCTGGCTGGGCTTGGCTTATTCTCTTTGGAACAAGGGGACCTGAAGGAGATCCAGAACAAGGGGAACTGAAGGAGATCCAGAACAAGGGAGATCTGGGTGCCAGGCTTGGAGAGGGGTGGCAGTGTTGGGTGGCAATAGACAATAGACAATAGGTGCAGGAGTAGGCCATTCGGCCCTTCGAGCCAGCACCGCCATTCAATGTGATCATGGCTGATCATTCACAATCAGTACCCCGTTCCTGCCTTCTCCCCATACCCCCAGAGGAGGCAATGGCTCCTCAAGGGATATGCGCATTAGTCAGAGTGATGGAGCAGTTGTGCTGAATGGACTCTTTTTGACGCATTATAAAATGTATGAAAGAGCTGGAAAGAATCAACAGGAGCTTCTCCGAAGGGAGATGAATAACTATAGAATAAGGGTTTAGACAGTTGGTCAATTAGCGGAAGGACTAAGGGCTGATGAAAATTCTTCACCCGAAAGACAGTGATGGGGCAAGTGGGGTAGAGTCTAGTATTTGCGGTCTGAAAGAGTAGTGGAGAGGGGAAACTCTCACAGAACACAGGAGGCACCTGGATGAATCCTTGAAGAATCATGGCTTATAAAGCCAATGACCAAGAACTGGAAAGTAGTTTTAATCGAAATGAACTTGCTTTTGGTTGGCATGAGAACTCCCAAGCCGATTACTGCCCTCTTTCTGCTATAAATCTTGATGCTTCATTAATTTCTACAAAATCTTATTCACGGCACGGGATCTGGGTTATGAAATTAGTCAGGATGAAATCACACTCTCAGCTCTTTGCACTGAGATATCTATATTTCTCTCATCCCAGAGCAGGATAGATAAAATGATCTCCTTCAGGAAGGACAGCTACCATGTCCATCCCTGTACATCCCTTGTGTAAGATGGAACTGCCCATGCTGGGTTAAACCGAAGATAGACACAAAAAGTGGGAGTAACTCAGCGGGACAGACAGCATCTCTGGAGAGAAGGAATGAGTGACATTTTGGGACGAGACCTTCTGAGTTACTCCAACTTTTTGTGTCAATCTCCTGTACATCTCTTTATGGACACACTCGGCAGAGGTCTAGGACCAAGTATCCTCTTCCCACTTCAACAACTGGAGCATGTTGTAAAACTGCAGTCCTGCTGGTTACGTGGAAATATCCAGTGTGTACATGACAAATATTTGAAGCTTTTGCCAATATTGAGGTAGGTGAGGCAGATACTATAACAACATTTGAACAGATAGATAGATAGGAAAGGTTTACAGGGACAGCAGCCAAACTCAGGAAGGTACAACTCGCATAGATGGGGCATCTTGGTCAACATGGGCAAGTTGAGCTGAAGGGCCTGTTTCTACACTGTATGACTCCAGCAGATCATTCGGCATACCCTGGATTGGCTCCTAAGGTGGGTCAAGTCATCCTTTCTCAGCCAATAAGAGAGCAAAACTTTGTTCTCTACCGTCAGCTTACATGATTTGGTTTCTCCTAGTTCACTGTAACCTGATCTCTCGCATATTCCCATCAACACCCCCACTGATTTTTGTACCTCTTGCCAACACCAGGGGCAAATTACATGAAACTGCAACACCCAGGGGAAACTCACTTGGTTGCAAGAAGAACATGCAAACTCCACACATTCATTTGCGTGATGCTCCACATTAATGACTTGATCAAAGCCCAAAACCCACTCATAATTAAGGCATTACTGTAGTTGATAACTGTTGACTATCCTTACCTGATACAGATCATTGTTATGGGGAACAAGGTGCTGCTTGTCAGAAGCTAGAAGAAAAGGACAAGGAAAGGAATAAGAAACTTGGTATTATCTAAGGCACGACCAATACCATTTCTGTAAGAGCTAGGTTTGAACATTGTCATATGTACCAAGGTACAGAGAAAAGCTTTGTTTTGCATGCTATCCAAACAGATTGGATTAATCATACATAAATCAAGTCAAACTCAAGTACAATAGATAGAGAAAAAGGGAAAACACAGAGTGCAGAATATATTTCCCAGCATTGCAGGGCCTCAGTTCCATTGACAAAAGTCTAATGTCCTCAATAGGCTAGCGATGAATCGGACAGCACCCCAACATATGGATGGCCTGTTCAAATAACAGAGGGGAAGAAGCTGCTGAAACATGACAAATTTCTTCAGTCTCTTCAGGAAGTAAAGATATTGCTGAGATTTCTAGGCTGTCGCATCAATGTGCTTGGTCCATGAAAGATCATTGGTAATATTAATGCCAAGCAACTTGAAGTTCTCAACCATTTAACTTCCACACCATTGATGGCTGATTGGAGCATGTATGCTTCCTGAAGTCAATAACTAGCTCCTTTGTCTTGCTGACATTCAGGGAGCGGTTATTGTCCTGAAACCATATCTCTAAGTTCTCCATCTCCTTCCTGGACACTGTCTCGTCATTGTTTGTGATAGAATTAGTGCCTAGTTTAGCCATGAGAGTATGGGGAGTATAGTAAGGTACTGAGAATGCATCCTTGCGTGGGTCCATGTTTAGAATTATTGTGGAGGTCTAATTATTGTCTCCTATCCTCACTGGTGGGGACCTTGGAGACCTGACTCCTAGATCCAGGATTTTGGAGATAAGTTTGGATAGGATTATGGTGTTGAAGGAAGAGCTATAGTCGATACATAGTAGTCGATACATAGGAGTTCTTGTTATCTAAGTGTTCCAGAGATGTGTTTAGGGCCAGGTAGATGGCACCTGCTGTGGACCTGTTGCAACGTTAAACAAACTGCAGCCGATCAAGGCTGGCTGGGAGGCTGGAGCTAATATGTGCCATCATCAGTCTATCAAAGCACTTCATGATGGTGGATGTCTGAGCCACTGGACGATTGTCATTAAGGCTAGATACCTTACTTTTTTATGGCACCCTGTTATCAAAGTGTGTGTCTGTGCTGCTGCCATTTTGAAAAATGTGATGTATTCAAAGATAAGGGGCAGTAGATTATTTACTGAGAAATCATCTTACTCGACAGCATACTTGTAATGAGGAAATCAAATGGAATGTTGGGCCTTTATCTCAACAAGGCAATTGGAGAGAGCTCAGTTCAGACCTGGAGGCCTGAAGGCCATACTTCATATATTGGCTCCAGCACCGAGCAATGAAAAATCATCAGGACAACATTGTTCAAAGGTTTGGAATACAGGGAAAGCATGAGCCTGTACTGCCTTATATTATCTTGAGGCATGACTTAAATGAGATCTTTAAAGCGAATGAGCAAACTCTATTGTGTGGAGTGGGAGAAACTGTGGCCGTTATCCACCGATCTGCCAATCTAAACCGCTATCCACCTATCACTTGCCAGACTTTGTCCCACCCACACCTACTTTCCAACTTCCTCCCGCTTGCTACAATTAATCTGTGGATGGGTCCCGACCCAAAACAATGTCTACACATGTCTTTCAGAGATGCTGCCTAACCCGTTGAGTTACTCCAGCACTTTTGTGTTTTCCTTTTCTTTCCATCTACTGGTGGAGCAATCTGGTGCAAGGAGTTGCTGTATGTCTTTGAAAATAGCCAGACCTTTTGGGAGGGAAATCAAGAAGCACTTTTTCCACAAGGCATAGTGGGAATCTAAAATTCCCTTCCCCAAAATGTTCTGGTGTCTGGAGGTTAATTGAACCTCTCACAAGAGATCTTTTATTTTCCTAAGGGCAGCACAGTATTCAATTGTTAGTGTATCATGGTTCAGTTGCTTTTCACTCAGAAAGTTGCAAATTCAAGTTCCAATGATCTCGTATGGGATCTCCAATGCCAATTGCTGGGATATGAACATGTTTGTAATGGGCCGTGAATCGACCCAACCTGGCTCAAGGCCAAAGGGTCGGCCAAGTACACAATGGCCTTATAGTTAGTAGAAGTAGAGGATGAGACAATCAGTACAGGTGTGGTGAGAACTAATAAAATAAATGGTAACCTTTTCGCCCCTTCGAAGAGGCCACACAGTAGATTGCCACACCGATAAAGATAGTAGCAATAAGGTCTCCAATCACAATTCCAGAGATCGTGTTGGCATCCAGTTGCACACAATTCTTACAAACTGAAAACAAAGGTAGGACAAAAACGTACCAACATTTTATTTTATATTTAACAGAATATAATCTTTTTAACATCTATTGTCCCTGTTTTGTGCACTCATTGTGGTGCTGCAGCTGACCACCTTCTTATGTTCAGCCAGTGCTGAATTGGAGAACACAGCCCTGATATTCAAATAGTCCACCACCTCTTTTGCTCCCAACCCAATTTGGCAATGGTTCCAATGAGGAACTCGGGGTCAAGTAAGTTAGGGACAGCAATATAACAAAGAGCAACACTAACATCATGCCCAACTCTAGTTATCACATCTCTTCAAGTGTTACATAGAAAAGATCCACTTACGTTTGACAAACACGAAAGCAGTCGATCTCTTTTGGCCATCGGCGCAGGTATATTCTCCAGTATCGGTGTCCGAGAGCTTTATCAGTTTCATATTACCATTGTGCGTTTTCCCTGCATAGATCACTCCGTCCTTCTCCCATTCTCCAACAGTTGGACACTCCATTATGATGCCACCAGACTCTTCCTTGATCACTGAGGGGGACGAAGCACAGGAGCTGAGCAGCACTCTGACAGTGCTGCTGACTGGGAGGTGAGCTCCCTGATGGAATTCAAAGCCTGATTCCCAACTAGCATTCAGCTAGTTTGCACTCAGCTTTGTCTCCTTAGCTAGTGTCAAGCTGAGAACAGAATGCTGATGTGGAAAAGAAGCCAAGAAGGGAGAGATAAAGGAATGGGTCTTCCCACATGGGTGATGCTTGGCAACAGTTTAACATGAGAAAAACTTGCAAGTTCACACCCCAGCATAGTTTTCTGTGCCCCTCACTCTCAGTCCAAAGAACAGAAACGTTCTCGACCCGAAACGTCACCTATTCCTTTTCTGACCCACTGAGTTATCCAGCTTTTTGTGTCTATCCATAGTTTTCTAGAATTGCTTTCTTAAATTTGATGATTTGTAATTGAAAGGTAAAATAATCTTGAAAATAGCCAAGGCGTCAGAAAATTATAACTGGATCGCTAATGTCCTTAAAGAAGAGGGAGCCCTTGTCATCTGCCTGAGACAAGATTAGCATTTCCAGAATTTTAAACCCTGAACTCAAATTGACATACGAAACTTTGGGCACTCAGCTCTGGACTGCTCTTTGTAGTATTTTATTTGTCTTCACGATATTTTATTAATCTGTTCAGTTGTTTATCTGTTTATTCTCGACTGCTGATCTATACTCTATGTGTGGGAAGGAACTGCAGATAATGGTTCACACCAGCACACGATAGACACAAAATGCTGGAGTAACTCAGCTGGACAGGCAGCATTTCTGGAGAGAAGGAATGGGTGAGGTTTCGGGTCGGGTTTCAGGCTGGAAAAGCACCTCGACCCGAAACGTCACCCATTTCTTTTCTGCAGAGATGCTGCCTGTCCCATTGAATTACTCCAGCATTTTGTGTTTTTACTCTATGTGTGTTGGCAGTCGAGGAGAGACATGTAAGCAAACTATCAGGATCTCCGAAGTTTGGAAACTTGATTCACTTTCTAGGTCACATTCTTTTGCAATTTAAGTGGAGGTTCAGTGAACCAAGTTTTCAGTGCTAGGAATTATCTTTACACCTTAATCTCAGGGGTGACCGCGCTTTTGCGGTTGCAGCTCCTAGACTGTGGAACAGCATCCCTCTCCCCGTCAGAACTGCCCCCTCCATCGACTCCTTTAAGTCCAGGCTCAAAACCTATTTCTACTCCCTAGCGTTTGAGGCCCTCTGAGGGGGCGCTGTGAACTGTTTATGTATGTGCTGTTATGTTTGTGTGCCATTGTAGGTTCGTTTCTTAGTACCTGAACTGATGTACAGCACTTTGGTCAACGTGGGTTGTTTTTAAATGTGCTATACAAATAAAATTGACTTGACTTGACTTAATCTATGACTGGCAAAATCAAAGCAATTGCAAAGGGAAGAGGCAAACAAAGAAATAGCAGAGATCTGGGCAGCTTGATGTTACTGCAAAGGTGGAGTAAGAAATTACCCACTTGTTCTTTTATCTATGCAATAAGGTTTTCATTGAAAACCCAATTAAAAACTGTGGAAAATCTAACAAATCCTAACCTTCAGTTTCTTGCTTTTCAAGTCACAAAGTAACGTATAAACCCCAATAATAAAAAGCAACGGCTTACCAACCATTTCTTGAGAAAACCCTAAATAGAAAGAAATTGGGAAAATAGTCACCAGGGCAGCATGAATTTCAGTTTACAATTATATGCAAAAGCTGACAGTAAAGGCGGCAGATATACACATACACACACACGCACACACACGCATGCACGCACACGCGCACACACACGCACACACGCGCACTCACACGCACACACGCACACGCACACACACACTCACACACACTCACACGCTCACGCGATTCAAGCAACCAGCAAATCCCAGTATATACCATGATTGTATTCAGTGTTTGGATCATATAACTGCAGTATTCTCCAAGCAATTAGAGTTGTCATGAGCTTTTGCTCTGCTCATTGCCTCTTAATTTCATAACCAGGTACACTGTGTACATGTCCCTGAACTGTGTAACCCACAATGCAAATGGGCCTCGTGAGTGCGGTTGAGATATGGTTTGATTCATCTTTTCCTTACTTCAAAAGAATGAACAAAATTAGGGAGCAGTCGTTTAAAACAGATGTGCACAGGAACCTCTCACTGAGGGTGGTGAATCTCTGGAATTCTCTATTCTAGAGTGTTGACATGATGAGATAATTGGGTGTACTTAAAAGTAGAAATAGAAACATTTTCAAAATGTGACCTTTGAGGAAGTGGCACACCAGAGGAGATGAGTCCAGAGACAGGTCAGCCATGATCATATTGAATGGTGGACCATGCTTCTATTTGCTCATGTTGCTAACCAGGAAGTTAACTTGAAATCTGATACCCCTTCCTAGGCAGACGCGCAGTTGATCGGTTTTGGGGCAAAAGTAAATTATAAACATGAAAAAAGATTAATGAACAATTGCAGTGAAAACAACTTAATATCAAGGAGCAGATCAAGTGAGGATATGTCCTTGGATGTGACCAAAGTCCTTGCAGGCAATGAACAATGCCTAGTTTCTCTCCTTTCTTGCTCTTGTGTTGTAAGAATAGTTTTAGTTTAGCTTTTATTTTAGTTTATTTTTAGCTTTAGTTTAGTTTCCCTCCTTTCTTACTCTTGTGATGCAAGTATATAAACCTCAAGTCAATCTTGAAATTTATTTTGACAGATATGTGATCCTCCTACAAGCAGCTGTTTCAATGGTAAATTAGCTGCAAGTTGAGCCACAGATAAGTAAAGCATGAAGTTAGGGGTTGCCCTGGCAACTTAAGAATCACTCTGCCAATGATAAATGATAAGCAAAGCCCTGCAGCTACACATGAAACATTCTTCAGATTTGACATTTATTCAGTATATAATCCCTGAAGATGCTAAGATGTTACATGTGGCCGAAATTGTTCCATACATTTACCGAATCATGCACATATGAAGGATTTAATTATAGACAGATATACAATAAGTTACTCCAGCACTTTTTTTGAAATACAAGAAGTTCTCATGGAAAAAGATCTAAAGAAAAATGTATCACTGAAGATTCAGAAAAATCCCATTAATTATTTAATTAAATGCCACTTGGATTCCCCCAGCTATGAAGCAAGCAAAACATGATGGCTAAACAGAAAAAACAATACTGTACAAGTGTTCATCTTTTGGCACAGGAGATAACTTGTCGTTAAGATGCACTACTGAACATGCAAAGGCATTAAGGAACCTTCCCAGCACCAAAATGTGGCAGCCTTCATTAAAAAATGCATCAATTGCAAACTCTGTCCAAATCTTACAACCAATTTTGCTTCATTAAAAAAAAAAGTTATATCCCGAAACCATAATATGAATTATGGGAGCCAGTATTTTTCAAAAGTCTGAAAATATTTGTATGTGTATCCTTAATTAATATCCTCCAGTGAACTTTATGATGTGCCATTTCCCCTCAAGGGGTATCTATGCAGTGCCATTAAAGGTCAGGGCTGCTGCAAAGGACAGGTTCGCACCTCTGACCAACAAACATGGTTCTCTGTTACATAAGTCAGCATAGGACATCTGCAAGCATATCTGTACAAGAAATCAGCAGTGCCTGGGAGGAAACTGTGACAAAAGTTGAATATTTCAGATAGAAAAAGAGTTTGGGTCTGTAGTTGAGTTTGACATCTTCCTGAGCTTTCATCACAAGACATGCCATCAACAACCTTACCACCAAATGGGGACCTTCCTCATCTCCTGTATTATAATGATTAAAGTATTATTATAACTACTAGACCAAGTGGACCCGTTGGGCCCAAGCCTCTCCTGCATTGGTGCAGCACCCTCTCCTACCCCTCCCCCTTTCCCCCCCATCTCCTCCCTTCCCCTCTCCTCCCCTCTCCCCCTCCCCCCAACTCTATCTCCCTCAACCCCCCTTATCCCTCCTCCCCCCCCTCCCTCCCTCCATAGGAGATAGATTTAAACTTTAAAATATGAAGAACTTTAAAAACATAACACTGATTTCAATGAAACTTCTTCCATTAGCACCAAAGAGACGACGGTGAGTAAGGTGGGCCTAAAATCGTCGCGCTATCGTGTACTGGTTTGGCTGGACTTCAGGAACGAACAAACAAACAAATAAGAGTTTTAGTATATAGATTATAACTAATACTTGCAAGCCCACAAAGGGAATATTCTTGTTCTGCATGGACAGAGCAACATTTGGAGATGAGTTGGTTCACAAGTCACTGTACGGACTATTCAGAGGGAGAGTTCATCTCTGAAAGATCCACCGAGGTATTATGTGTTGCGTTCACATCACTCAAGTCACAATTGGATCCTGTTCTCATCCTTCGAGGCAAGTGAAATCCAGGTAGATGTGTCACTGAATCTTGAACACAGAGAAGGTATTTATTCACAAAATGCTGAAGTAACTCAGCAGGTCAGGCAGCATCTCAGGAGAGAAGGAATGGGTGACCTCCAAGGCTTTTGAAAGCCTTGTCTGATTACATCCCCGGGATCACTGCCAACAGGGACCTGGATATCAGCCCTGGAATGGCCAGGACAATGGTGGCGAGCTGGCAACGCACAAGCCCACTGATGTGAAGTTAAGGGAGAGATTGATGGTGATCTCTAAAGCATTGGACCCTGCACAGTGGCACTTCACAAAACTCGCACTTGAAGGAGGTCTCCACTGATCTCCCGGACGCGGTTTTGCGCTTACATCGCGAGCACTCCCGGCACACTTTCTTGCGCCCCTCGATCTTCACCATGTTGTGCGCTCCGGCGTTGCTGAAGCCCGCCTGGTATCTGGTTTCCGCCGACAAGGACAGTCTGCCCTTCCTCCTCCCTCCCGCAGAGTAATCCCCACGGAGCATCTTGGCCAGGGCCGTCCTGAAGTTGAGGTGGTCATAGCGGCTGGGGAGCGGTGGGTCGTGAGATGACCTCTTGAAGATAAGCCAGGCGTTGACGATGGTAATATTCAATGAAAACCACAAAAGACACCTCCACCACTTTTTGGAAGGACGACCCACGGGGTAATAGCTTCTCATTTGATCCGAAATATCAACGCCGCCCATGTATTTATTGTACTCAGTGACCGCCTGAGGTTTGAGTGCCCCCGAGTTGGCAATCATCTTGGTCCCCTGGTTGTTTGACAGCGTGACTACCTGTCGCTTATCCTTCCAGATGGTCAACAGCAACGATCCCTTCTGAAAGAACCTAACTTCCCCCTGCCTCTTCAGCTTGATCCTCTTGGCCTGTGCGGGGATACCTCTGCGGTAGAGGTGCGCGGTGGAGCAAGCCCTGGTCCCCAGCTCCTCCAGGTGCTCCAGCAGGACGGGGCTTGCGAAGAAGCGGTCAAAGTACACGTGGTGGTGGCGGTGGAAGTAAGGGCGGCAGAGGTCCATCACCACGTCGTGCCCGGTGCCGTGTAGCGACACGAACCTCCGCCGCCCCGTGTACACGTTGAAGTTCAGGCAGTAGCCCGTGACAGATTCGCACAGCATCCACACTTTCACCCCCCACTTTGTCGGCTTGGCCGGGGCGTACTGCTTGAAATACAGCCGCCCTTTGTAAGCCACCATGGCCTCGTCCACACTCAGGTCACGGCCCGGACGGTAGCATCGGCCAAAGAGGCCGCGCACCACCTCCAGCAGAGCTCGGACTTTGTACACTGGGTCGTGGTTGGGGTCCGATCTGTCCAGGGCGCCCGTGTTGTCCCGGAGGTGGAGATACTGGCTTAGTTTCCAAAACCTGTCCCTGGACATGGCAGAAGAGATCCAGGGGCAGCGGAGGGAGGTGTCTTGGCTCCAGTACAAGGAGATGCGAGGAAGTTGCTTGATGCCCATCATGATGTTGATAGCCAGGAAAGCCTTGATTTCCTGGGACTCGGTGGGGGTCCAAGAGGAATCCCTTTTGCCTGCTTTCTCTTGGCACTGGGCAGCGTAGCGATTGGTTTCCACGGCGATGGTGTCGAACACAGCGTGTGGCCAGAGGAGAGTGAAGTAATCCAGTGGGGTGGCAGTGTTTGCAAGTTGGTGCTGGGGGCCGCTGGCTTCCGTGAAGGGCGGCACATGGACATCTTCCAGATCGGTGGTCCACTCTGCACCCGGATGCCCATCTGCCTCGCTCCCAACAGACAATTCTCTCTCTCCAGGTCCAATATCCTCATAAATCCTCACATCGCTCTCAGATTCCATTACAATTTTTAACTGGGTGGCCAATTGGACTTTTCTTCCCCCAAACCCAAAAACGTTTCCTTCATTGATAGAACACATACAATGTTCGAAGACACCGCGCTGTGGGGGGAAAAGATGTTATATAGTCAAAAGCGTTAATGTGATCGTTTCAATGGCGCCATGCTAGTAACCAGCGTACAAACTGCCAGAACCAGTTTACCAGCGTAACCAGTCTACGTCTGAAGGGTCCCACATATTTTACGTCACATATCTTTTTTTTTCTCTAGAGATACTGCCCGACCCACTGAGTCACGCCTGTGTGTCTATCTACGACAGACTTGCTGGCAGTTCATTTAGAAGTCTGTGAGCTTCCAAATCCCATTGCAACAGCACCTAATCCCCCCAATATGGGGAAATATCGCCAGGCTGAGGAATGCTGACATTTTTCCTCATTCATATCAGTGAATTGCGGAATATCTTCGGTTAGAAACGGAATAAACTCACGCGGCAGCAGTGGAGAGGGCAAGCCTTAGACACCGTGATCACCTGGATGCCTAGTGGATCCTCTCTGTGTGTTGTGTTTCTTCCCAACCGTCGAATATAAATGCTAAAGCTCTATTTTGTATTTTCACCTGCAGGGGGTAGTTTGGGACGGTTCAGCCTCAATGACCCAAGATCATCGGTCTAACATGTCACCTCTTTCTCTCCCACAGATGCTGCCTGGCCTGTTGTGTATTGGCAGCACTTTGTTTCAGCTCCCTCGCTTGCTCCTATTGCCACCTGTAACGTCCTCCCAGACTCAGCTTGATTGATGCTGATACCTCTGTTGGACGGCATTCCCATCTTAGGGCCGGACATTCTGCGCCCTTGCTACTCTCGTTGAATTGAATTGGATTGAATTGAACTCTTTATTGTCACATGTGAGAAGTCACAGTGAAATTCTTTGCTTGGATACCCAAGGTATGCAAATAGTCGCCACATTCTTCCGAGGGACATTCAACATGGAAGAGTTCAGCAAAGTGTATAAACTGTGATAAAATAGGTTTCCTTGATCGTGTTTGATCTAAAAAGAAACATAGACATAGAAAATAGGTGCAGAGGTAGGCCATTCGGTCCCTCGAGCCTGCGCCGCCATCCAATATGATCATGGCTGATCATCCGTTACTGCTTTCTCACCATATCCCTTGATTCCCTTAGCCCTAAGAGTTATATCCAACTGTCTCTTGAATACATCATTCATGGATGGATTTTATGGGGTTCAAGGCAATGACCCGTTGTGGAGGGTCTGTCCTGACAGTGGGTCGGTACATACCGAAGGAACTGAGGAAGAATCGGATAGGTCTGATTCTATCAATAAAGCTCTGTCAAGTTTGTGGTGATCGATCTGTCGCAACGCATTTATAATGACGGCACAATTAGTCTGAAGTTAACGGGGGCATTGTAAAGAGGGGAGGAGAGGAGAGGGGAGGGGAGGAGAGGAGAGGAGAGGAGAGGAGAGGAGAGGAGAGGAGAGGAGAGGAGAGGAGAGGAGAGGAGAGGAGAGGAGAGGAGAGGAGAGGAGAGGAGAGGAGAGGAGAGGAGAGGAGAGGAGAGGAGAGGAGAGGAGGGGAGGAGAGGGGAGGAGAGGGGAGGGGAGGAGAGGGGAGGGGATGAGAGGGGGGAGGGGAGGAGAGGGGAGGAGGGGGAGGAGGGGGGAGGAGGGGGGAGGGGGGGAGGAGGGGGGGAGGAGGGGAAGAGAGGAGAGGAGAGGAGAGGGGAGGGGAGGGGATGAGAGGGGGGAGGGGAGGAGAGGGGAGGGGAGGAGAGGGAAGGGGAAGGATGGAGAGGAGAGGGAGGTGGAGAGGATAGAAGAAGGGAGGGGTGTGGAGTGGAGAGGAGAGGGGCAGAGGGAAGGGGGGTGGGTGCGGGGGAGGGAAGGGAGGAGCGGAGAGTGAAGGTTTTGCGCGTGTGCATCGGGCGGCTCTCCGGAGCATTGGAGAGATAGTGCCCGAGGCCGGTCCCGGAGCGCCCGACATGGGGCGGCACGGGCCGTGTGCGCAGGTAATGGGTTAGAGACGAGGAACCGGGGAACCAGCGGAACTAAGTATTGAATTAAAACTAGCCTCTCAATTGCAAATAGTTTAAAGGCTGCAGATATTATACATATTGCAATTGACACCTGCGACATTTGCTACTCTTATACAGCAAAGCCGCAAGGACAAGCTGCTGGATTGATCTACTTTGTAAGAAATATTTTAATTCAAGGCATGTATTTTGTCAGGGAGCAACTGAAATTAAAAGCCAGACCCGAGGACACGCAATCCAGGCAAAATATAGAAATATATTTGCAGTTTCTAAAATAAAAATCATAATTTACAGAACATAAAAACATTTCTATATGCGCTGGGAAAATACTACTTAACCGCAGTTTGTGTTTTAAACCGTACAGTCTGTCAAGAAATCGGACTAACTATTGTTATCAACCGAGCGTGCATGTAGGGTTTTTAAAAAGTGATTAATTTATAGCCAAGAGGTTTGGTCAGGTCTGGTTACTGCTTTATTCGCTCACGTTCAATAGTCAATAGTCATTTATTTGTCACTTACGCATAAATGTGCAGTGAAATGAAAAATTACCCGCAGTTCAACAATAAGACCAATAAGAATAATCAATAAAAATGCAATAACACATACAATCATAAACTAACACCAAACAAAAAAAACAAAAGAAACATCCATCACAATGAGTCTCCTCCAGTCACTGTGATGGAAGGCCAGAATGTCGATCTCACTCGGACAGTTAGTTAAGTCCAGGACTTGCACCGAAAGATTTTAGTTTGACTTTAAAGCGGCCTTACGACTAGTAGCAAAACTATATCACGAACCCCCCAAAATGGAACCAAATATTTACTCTTTACTGTCCAACCCTTGCATAAAATTGTTTGTCCTCATCCTTCGAAGCAAACTCTAAATTAACGCGAAAATACGAATTTAATCCCATTTGCTGTTGGTTCGCGTTCACCTGCCAAACCCGAGTCTACATTCAACGTTATTAATATATATTTTTTACCGTTAAAGAGAACATATTTCACAAATAAACAGCCTGCCACGTTGGCCGCAATTTTAGCCTTACAATTTCCGGGCAAAGATTTATTACAAAATATATATTTGTAAATACTTGTTGTTGAGTATTGACAGTGAATACTGAAAAGTATAATTACTAATAGTAATTTTAATAAGGATCCCATTAACATTCGGCTGTATTTGTGTCGGTCCTGTTACTAAAGTTAAAGCATAGCAGTTTGATATTTTGTTTAATTAATTGCACAATTTCCCCCCAGAGTATAAACCTTTTGATATTGATCTTACCGAAGAGCAAGATTGTCGCGCCTATCACGAACACGAGGTTCCTGTGAAAATGCATCTTTCCGATCCCTTGAGAGACGAAAGAAAAATCAAGACAATGAGTTTATTTTAAAGGACTGTGATGTTAAATCTCTCAGACTCAGTGATTGGAATGTGATGCTAAGACTGTTACTTCTCCTGGCTTTGAGAAGGCGCCGTGTGCCGAAGGTTCCCCTTCAGATAAACAACAGGAACCCGCGAAGTCTCGACACGGGGACCTGCAGATGTCGCTTTCACACACACCGTGAGGACTCGGCGAGTCTCGAATCTACAACAGACGTCACAGCGTCAGTCGCATCTGCTTAAGCAACACTACATTCTTGAACAGTACAGTCTGAAGAAGGGTCTCGACCCGAAACGTCACCCATTCCTTGGTATACACTTGTATATACTGGAATTTAGAATTATGAGAGGAGATCTTATCGAAACGTATAAGATTATTAAGGGGTTGGACACGTTAGAGGCAGGAAACATGTTCCCAGTGTTGGGGGAGTCCAGAACAAGGGGCCACAGTTTAAGAATAAGGGGTAGGCCATTTAGAACTGAGATGTGGAAAAACTTTTTCAGTCAGAGAGTTGTGAATCTGTGGAATTCTCTGCCTCAGAAGGCAGTGGAGGCCAATTCTCTGAATGCATTCAAGAGAGAGCTAGATAGAGCTCTTAAGGATAGCGGAGTCAGGGGGTATGGGGAGAAGGCAGGAACGGGGTACTGATTGAGAATGATCAGCCATGATCACATTGAATGGCGGTGCTGGCTCGAAGGGCCGAATGGCCTCCTCCTGCACCTATTGTCTATTGTCTATTCTCTCCTGAGACGCTGCCTGACCCGCTGAGTTACTCCAGCATTTTGTGAATAACTACATTCTTGAAGTTCTGATTCTTTTGAATTTAAGGCATCTTTAAATTCAAAAGAATCAAAGCTGGTACTGTCTATGTAAAACAATGCACAAAGTGCTGGAATAATGCAGCGGGTCAGGCAGCATATCTGGAGAAAAAAAAAGCATGGGTGCCTGGACCCTTGATGCCGCCCGATCCACTGAGTTACTCCAGTACTTTGTGTCTATCTTTGGTTTGAACAAGCATCTACACTTCTTTGTTTCTACATCTCAGATACACGGTGTTCAATATTCTTGGCCTTACAGACACCATACAATCATACAGCGTGGAAACAAGCCATTCGGCCCAATTTGTCCACGCAGAGCAAGATGTCCCATTTGCCAGCGTTTGAGCCATATCCCTCTAACCCTTTCCTATTCTTGTACCTGTCCAAATTACTTTCAAAACTGTTGTTATTCTACTTGTCTCAACCACTTCCTTTGGCAGCTCTTCCACACAGTACCACTGGTGTGGAATTGCAGTCCCTCGGGCTCTTATTAAATCTTTCCCCTTAGACTTTAAATCTATGCCGTCTAGTTCTTGATTCCACAACGTCGGGGAAAAGGATGTGTGCCTTCAACCGTTCTATACTCCTCATGATTTTATGCACCTCTGAAAGATCACCCCCTCAGTCTCCTACCTTCCAAGGAATAAAGTCCCCAGCCTGCCCAATCTCCCCCTTTATACTAGGTCCCTGACTCCTGACAACATCTAAATCTTTTCTACACTCTTTCCCGCTTCATGGCATCTTTCCTGCAGCGAGCTGGGTGACCAAAACTGAGAGCCACGAATGGAGGAACGGTTATCAAGGACAGAAAAGCAGCCAGCACTGATTGGAAGGGGAGCTTTGAAGAATTCCACAACCTTGAGTTTGGCCGTGCCACACGTGTCCATTACGCTATCTCACAGTAAATTATTCAGACCCACCTCACCACCATCCCTGACCAACAACTAGCTGAAAACACCACACACCCCATGAGACTGTGCAACAATAGACAATAGGTGCAGGAGGAGGCCATTCGGCCCTTCAAGCCAGCACCGCCATTCAATGTGATCATGGCTGATCATTCTCAATCAGTACCCCGTTCCTGCCTTCTCCCCATGACTCCGCTATCCTTAAGAGCTCTATCCAGCTCTTCCTTGAATGCATTCAGAGAATTGGCCCCCACTGCCTTCTGAGGCAGAGAATTCCACAGATTCACAACTCTCTGACTGAAAAAGTTTTTCCTCATCTCAGTTCTAAATGGCCTACCCCTTATTCTTAAACTGTGGCCCCTTGTTCTGGACTCCCCCAACATTGGGAACATGTTTCCTGCCTCTAACGTGTCCAACCCCTTAATAATCTTATACGTTTCGATAAGATCTCCTCTCATCCTTCTAACATTCTCGGGGGCTTCCCCGCTGAGGTGATAAAACTTGCCGGTCATGAATTTCAACGACATATTCACATCTCCATGTCTCCCATCTGGGAGGAGGAGATAATGCCAGGGGATTCCAGGGATATCAATGACCACCTGAGCTTTGATGGTAATGGTGATTGAACGGTGTTGTCTGTCTCAAGGTAAGTCATTGGTAAGAGATCTTGTCAACTGCCTCCTCCTAGTGGCCAAAGATCTGTTCACCAGAACTGCAGGATGCTGCACGAATTACTTGACATCGTGTGTAATTACCTTATAAAAGCATTTCACTTGGTTGGTCGAGAGGGACTGTTTGGCATCCCCATATTTAGCTGGCTACGGACATTTCTCTCGATTTTAATCTGCTCCATGTCGGCCTGCAAGTCTTGATTTTAACGAATGGTTCCACAACAAACCCAATTTCACTGCAGATTGGTGTTAGGCAACTTGGCATCATTGCCCCAAAACTTTGGGTTGAAATTTCTTGCTGCAATACTGCCGTTTACCTCCAACAAACTCCCTTAGTGGAGAGGAACTCATCGACAGGACATTCAGGAAATCATTCAACCTACTCACCTCCACTCATAGAGTCATACAGCATGGAAACAGGCCCTTCGGCCCAACATGCCCACACTTGAGAACCAAGGTCACTCAGTTGTTGAGTTGCAATACACAGTCAACACTGGTACTTGTGCATGTTCAGAGGCTGAGCTTCAAGTCGTAACTGACTCACTCACAGATCCATATGAATGGATGAGCCACACACTTAACCTCTACAGAATAAAGACCCTCTCTCAAACTGTTCCCAATATACAGAACATCTCCTGCCAATAAAGGTTCATGATGAGACCTTGGAAAATGCAGACCACTTCCCACTATCTTGAGAGCCATCTCTCAACAATTACAGCCAGTAATTTGGACATCATCATCATCAGAGCACTAGCACAATCTTTGGCTGTTGGAGAGTGTATGAAGATCAAGTTCTCAAACTGGCAGTATGCTCATGGTCTAAATGACAGCAGTGATTCCCACCCTCCTACCCACATGAGATAGGGCCAACTTTCAATGCTCATCCGAAAGCATTAGTGTCTGGGCAAGATTGTCCAATCCACTGTAGGTGGGTAAGATAACCAGCATTGATGTACACTTCCAGCCCAATGCCCCAGCATTGAAACTTTAGTCACTCAAAGATGAGTCTGATGGGCAGGCCATTTCATTTGGAGGCTGAACATCATTCACAAAAGAGATACTCAACTCCAGATGAAATGTTCAAGTCTGATAACAAAGCCTTCATGAACACACGTAACATTCTCATTTTCTAATAGGAACCCCTTCATTCTTCTAAACTCCAAGGTATTCAGACCCTAATTATCTCACCTTTCTTGAAAGGACAATCCTCTCCCAGGGATTAGTCTGGTGGATTTCCTCCACATAAGCCATTACCCCATTTTACCCACTCTATTTAGAGATGGATAAGTTGATGTACTGGTTGATATTGAAACCCTACTGCATGGAGCCAAGATTCAGACCTGCCCACAAAGCTTTCCCTGCCGACTAACATTCACTTTCCAAGCTGACACACCAAGTGCTGTGTGACTGAGGTACCTGGGGGTATGAGGGATGTAGCTTTAATTCTCAGGATTACTCGGCCTGTCGAGGGGTAAGTATTGGCCAGAGCACTGGGGAGTAGGACCTGCCGTTCGTTCAAAATAGTGAGGTTCAATGGGGAAGGTAGAACAGGCCCGAGTCTGTTCCAAAAGAGGGTCACAACACTGTGATCCTTCGGTATCCTTGTGGAGGTGCCAGCCTCGATTATGTGATCAAATGACCCCAGTTGTACGTTGCACTCAGAGACACGTGTGATATTCACCAAACAGAATTACAGTGCAAGGGGCTGTTACATAAAGGCTCTGGGTTTGGCCAGCCCAGCTAATCTGGAACAAAGGAGCCCTGAATAATCAACCAACACTGGCACCTGATAGTACCCTCCCTCCTTTTCTCTCTCTCTGGTGAGCCTGCAGTAAACTCGCTTACTCATTTGTTCAACCACAATTAAATTGAGGCTCAGGTATCGTTATGCTTTTCAAACTTAAACAACCCCCCATTGAGAAGTTAAAGTATGGGTTGTGAGAAAGTGCCATAGCAACAGGCGTACACTGAAGAGATTGGCGTATAATTAACCATGATTAAGGAACACTGACTGACCACAGCTAGGAGGGAGTGCTTCCTGGCTACACTGTGGGACACTTTGAAAGGATTTGCTCAGATTCTGAGCAACATTTCTCGAGGAACTTATTTCAAAAAGAAACGTTTATTGAAATGGCCCTGCATTATTTGAGAAAGCTGGAAGACATGGAGTTCTCGGAGTTTTCGTGCCTGTGTGAGCTGTGTGATTGTGGGTAAGAGTGTCTCCAATATAGGCAAGGTTAAATAGGTTAGTGTTTAACACAGCGCATTTTGTAATGTTTTCAGTTCAGTCGAAAGCTTATCACAGCTGAGAGAGCACTTCTGAACTGTAAACTCTGTTGTAATATTGTAATGTACTATGGTCAATCAGTACTGTGTGTTGATCATGAATGAATTTGCAAGAAATATTATTACATTTAGTTTTGCCACATTCCACTTATTGTTTAGGTGTATCCATAAACAGTAAACCCTAATCCTTCCATTCTTCAGTCCCTCACCCCCCAAAAAAATCATTGTTACCCAAGCTCATCTTTTCTACCCCCACCTGAGCCTAGCAGCTCAGCATTGTACTTTATTTTCCACCCCTTCAAATACAATGCCACGCCTTTAATCTCAACGCCATTCTATTTTGTACCATTTTTGTACCAAACTCTACTCCTTCCACATTAACCTTACCTGCCTACCATAACCGCAGTTCTATCCTAACCCGATTCATTCTACTTATCACTGCAGTAACTTCACTACGTCCTTCCACCTGAACCCCAACTCTACCTTCTATTCCATTCCAAATTCTACCCTTCTATCTAAGCAACCAGTGGCTGGGGTCCAATGCCAACAAATAGTCGTCCCTTGCCAGCAAAATTCAACACCAGTATCTGCTCAGGTAGCAGGTCACTGATTACCACATAACTGACATCACAATATCAGTGACATCTCAGAATAATTAGTCCCAAATTTAGGACAGGATTAATTGAGCTCGAGCTACAACTCTTGATCACTATCCATTTCTCCTGCTGGTACGTGTCCATAGATTTTTTATCTTAACCATGATGTCCCATTTGGAATGCCCTGCCTATTCTCACATTTGAATAATGATCTTTTGAATGAGGGTGTCGGGAGGTAACCAGTCAATTTCCTCAAGATTGGACGAGAGACATTTAAAAACATTAGTGATTGTAATTCTGAAGTTCTTTATTGGCCATTGAGCACTTTGAGGTATTCTGTGGGGCATGACTGGCTCTACTTACAAGATCTCTATTATGAGCATTGCCTCAAGTTTGTAAGAAATCCCTGGACTATCATAGTGCTTGCATCTTATAGAGACGTATAAAATTATAAAAGGACTGGACAAGCTTAGATTCAGGAAAAATGTTCTCAATGTTGGGGGACTCCAGAACCAGGGGCCACAGTCTAAGAATAAAGGGGAGGCCATTTAAAACTGAGGCGAGAAAAAAACGTTTTCACCCAGAGAGTTGTGAATTTGTGAAATTCTCTGCCACAAAAGGTAATGGAGGCCAATTCACTGGATGAATTTAAGAGAGTTAGATAAAGCTCTAGGGGCTAGTGGAATCAAGGGATATGGGGAGAAGGCAGGCAAGGGTTACTGATTGTAGATGATCAGCCATGATCACAATGAATGCGGTGCTGGCTCGAAGGGCCAAATGGCCTCCTCCTGCACCTATTTTCTATGTTTCTATGTTTCTAATCTTAATCCCATCCTCCTTCACCGGGAGTGTGGAAGTATTGGGCTTCAAATGGTGATGCTTCTTGCTGATTTCGTGAGAATGTTGTGCCTCACTGAAGACATGACAAACAGGACGTGCAGGTTACAGGTTATCCTTTGCAATGCTGGAAATTGAAATTTGTGTTCTTCTGTTTCCAGACTGTCAGGTTTGGCAAGCATGCAAGTTTCTGTTAAACATTCCACTTTTTTAGGCACTCTCAATGGGTAGTGATAAGCACATCTCATTCCAATTGTTCCATGTTGATTAATATTGACAAGATGTGAGTGAACATAACTGCGAGAGACGGCACTTAATGTAGGAACGCATGACATCATCTTCTTAGGACTTAAAGAATGATCAGAATATCTAAATGCTAGGATGCAATTAACTGCAGAAGAGAGGGTTTTACGGACACAAGTATACTATTATCCTAATTTTTAGTGACATTGTATATAAACAACATTAAACTATACAGTAACGTGGATAGAGAGAATTGGCTAACTAAGATCAGAATAAAATTGTCTTTTTCAGGTTGGTGGCTGTAACTGCTGGGATCGTAGTAGGGACTTAATGATTCACAGTTTATATTAGTGACGTAATAAAGTACTCAGTATACTTTGTGCAAATTTGCTGCTAAGATGAAGGTGGTACAGAAGCCCAATACTTCCACACTCCCGCTAAAGAAGCAAAGAATCTGAAAAGGAACTTGAATCGGCTAAGCAAAAATTTGGCAGAGAGTATATAATGTAAAAATATGTGAGGTTTTGCACTTTGAGAGTAAGAGTAGCAACACAGATTGTTGCATTGACAGAAGGAGACTATAACATACCGAGGGATGAGGGTGACGTCATATGAAACATCACAGCACACAAATAGGAGAGAAGATGGAGTGTGGCCTTTGTGGTAAAGGACATGGAGTATGTAAAAGTAGGCAAATGTCTCTATAACTGATAAGGGTTGACAATATATAAAATGTCTGTTGTTGGTCGGTAACTAGTTTCACCTGGTTACAGCTCCCTGATGAATTCTTCCTTCTCATCTCCTCTAGTCAACACAAATATCATCAGAATTGCAAGAAGAAGCAATCAATTCAGCGGCTCTCAGTAAGCACAGACGGGCTCCAAACCAACTACCAGTCGTCTTTCAGGCGACCTCTGAGTAAGAACCTGTATTACACTGTGATATATTTGCCTATCTCCACATTATCGTGATTAGGTGATATCTGCTTTCTCTCTTCTCTGCTTAGGTCTGCTTCTGGTTTTAAGGAGCAATCTGGACTGACCCATAAGCTGGAGATAAGACTCAAATAAATTTCAGTCAAAGGGGCAGTGCATCATGTCTTAAAATTGGGTAGATTGTTAGGCTCAGATTCCCCCAATGATTTCCATGCTCCCTAAATCCTTGTTCCTTGGGATACATCTAATAAAGGAAGACACCCTTTCCCATCTGCCATGCTTTATGTCAGGTCTAATATACACAAGGCAGGTAGTTCACCACTTTTGCCCTTTTATACAACCAGGCTCAGGACTACAACTCTTAAGATATACTGGGAGTATTCAACAATTAAGGATAATTTTCCTGGATACGACTGTGAGAAAAATCCCCCTAAAAAAATTGTAGAGATTTTGACGAAAATTCTGATTTGGGATTTATTTTCTTTGTAGACAAATGTGATATTTTTTGTAGATCTTTGCACAGCATTTTGCAAAAACAATGTGAATTTCATGTAGTAAACCATGCCAATCAAAGGAGTGCAATCAAACACAATTCATCACTAAGGCATGTAAAGGAACAGGCAACCAAAAGATTGGCCCAGGAGACAGGTTAAAAATGAAAACAAGAGAAGTGGAATGGTTTTTGGGAGATATTCAAAATATTAGGCAGTTAACAAGGATATAGCAATCAACATCTGAGATGTGCAGAAGACCCAGAGTTGAAAATATATAAATGCTTTGAAGGAGGGAGTTGTTTATAGGACAAATTTGAAATTGAGCCAAAACTGCCACAATTGATCCGTAAAATTTCTTAGTGTCCTCTCAACAATATCTTTACTAAAAGATCAAAGTATTTAATCCTCAGCCAACAACAATTTGACATTTCTGATGTGCAATTAAGAAATCTTGTTTACAACAATGATCACAGCACAAAAGTATTTCATAAACACCCCCATGTTGAAAAGATACTACACTGATGCATAATGAAACCAGGAAGTGCAGGAAAAAATCAGGAGGTCAGGCAGATTCTGTGTTTCTCTCTTTCACAAATGCTACCCAACCTGCTGATTGTTTCCAGTACTTTCTGGTTTTATTTTGAATTTCCAACATCTGAAGTTTTTTTATTTTCCATTGTAGAAATTTGCCTCATCTTTCGTTTTAAACCGAGCTTGCATCTTTTCTCTCATGAATTCACAAGGAGCAGAGACTCAATAACTCACTTTGAACTCCATCTCAGATGTCCTGCCGCGCAGCAGCAAGAGGCCGTTACGCACACCGCCGCACCCCAACCCCCCAGCCATGCAAAGTGAAACCACGCAACGCTCTGAATTTGGCCCGAGGGTCCAGAGAGAACAGGCAAAAGCTGGCAGCAGAGTGAGTAGAGTGTGACTGCCATGTGCTGACATTCATTGTGGTTATGTTTCTTCGATCCCGGGGAAAGGTCCAGTGCCGCAGGAGAGTGGAATGGCCAAATTCTACCGGCCCGGCAAAACTGGTGCAGTATCACCAGTGCCTTCCACACTGTCGCATAACAAACCAATTTCTATACTCAATTCCCTGACTGATGAAGGCCAACGTGCCAAAAGCCACCTTCACAATCCTCTCTCCCTATCTATCTTTCAGGGAACTATGAAAATGTACTCCTTGATTCCTCTGCTCTACAATACTGCCCAGGACACTACTGTTCATTGTGAAGGACCTGCCAGGGTTTGACTTCCAAAAAATGCAACAACTCACATTTAACTGAATTAAGTTGAATTAGCCATTCCTCTGCCCAGCTTGTCAAGATCATTCTGTAATTGTTGAGAACCATATTCCCTGTCTACAATGCCACCTACTTCAAATGACACAAATTTGGGATTTAGTATCCAGGAACTTGCAAAAATAGCAAATTTAATTTGACAGGAGCCAGTACACAACATTGAGACCGTATAGCAATGATACCAGAAGTAGAATAGATCAGGGATTTGTGAGGGGAAGTCAGAAAGAATTAAATATAGTCACGTCAGTAGGATGAGATCATAAAAATGAGGTGGAGAGGGGTTGCAGATTAAAGACTAGATTTAAATCATGTAGCTGATGAAACTTTTCTTATTGAAGGTAGACACAAAATGCTGGAGAGACTCAGCGGGACAGTCAGCATCTCCGGAGAGAAGGAATGGGTGACGTTTCGGGTCGAGACCCTTCTTCAGACTGATGTCATGGGAGTGGGCGGGACAGAGACAGAATGTAGTCAGAGACCGTAAGACTGATGGGAGAACTGGGAAGGGGGAGGGGATGGAGAGAGAGGGAAAGCAAGGGCTATTTAAAGTTAGAGAAGTCAACGTTCATGCTGCTTTACACAAGCAAAATATGAGGTGCTGTTCCTCCAATTTGCACTGGGCCTCACTCTGACAATGGCGGAGGCCCAGGACAGAAAGGTCAGATTGGGAATGGGAGGGGGAGTTAAAGTGCTGAGCAACCGGGAGACCAGGTAGGTTAAGGCGGACTGAGCGGAGATGTTCAGCGAAACAATCGGCGAGCCTGCGCTTGGCCTTACCGCTGTAAAGGAGTTGACACCTGGAACAGTGGATACAGTAGATGAGGTTGGACGAGGTGCAAGTGAACCTCTGCCTCACCTGGAAAGACTGTTGGGGTCCTTAGATGGAGTCGAGGGGGAAGGTAAAGGGACAGGTGTTGCATCTCCTGTGGTTGCAGGGGAAAGTATCTGGGGAGGGGGTGGTTTGGGTGGGAAGGGACGTTGACCAGGGAGTTGCAGAGGGAACGGTCTCTGCGGAGAGCATAAAGAGCTGGAGATGGGAAGATATGGCCAGTAGTGGGATCCCGTTGGAGGTGGCGAAAATGTTGGAGGATTATATGCTGTATGCAGTGTTCGTAACAAGGACAAAGTCCTCCTTGTCCTCACCTTTTATCTCCTTCAACAGGATTTCCCTTCTGGCCATTTGAAATAAATCTGAGTGAAAATTTTAAAAAACTGTTGATGCTGAAAATACAAAATCAAGCAGAAAATGTCGTAAAGGCTCACCCGATCAGGCAGCATCTGAGGAAGGAGAAACATTAGTTAACACTTGAGGTTTAAACCCCTTTGCCAGAGGTTGTAGATCCTTTGGCCTGAAAGATTATATCAAAGATGCCTGACCTGCTGAGCATTTCCAGTATTTTCTGTCGAGGATTTACGTACGTCTGCCAATAATTATTGAATGCTGGTTTAGAAATGGCACTCATTTGAAGACTCTGCATTAATGATGAGCAAAAATGTCCATTTCTCTTCTTGTGCCTTGTTGATGGGTTATTTCACATTTATAAACCTATGCAGGAACAACTTCACTCTAAATCTATCCAGGCCCAGGCATTGACTCTAAAAGAACGTCCAACGACAGGCCAGAAATGTCTCAAAGATAGCGTACCGTCTAGTCGATCGAGTTCCAGAAGCAAAACCAACTGCAAGTGTTGGATGCCTGCAGCGAGATCTGGAGAACGTTTGACCGCATCAGGTGAAGCTGCCTAATACTCTGAGCTTTAAGTTGGTTGCTCCTTTGTTAATGGTGTTTTTACATACCTCATGCTTTGGAATCATATGATATGAATGTAGAGGATAGTATCAGATGCAGGAGATGGGGTAATAAGTTCAAAACTGAAAGGCGGGATGCTTTTAATGGCGGGGCATTCACAAGAAACACTACCCCGGGGCCCGCTTTACTTTCATTTACATTAATGACTTGAATTACAGAGCAAAAGTTAGCTTATCTAAGTTTCCCACTTAGAAAAGTGACCTGAGAGAAGGATACAAAGTGAATATGAAGAGGTTCCAACAGTTGTTAATTGAATTAGCAAGAAATTGGCAAATGGAGTATAATTCAGGGTGGCACGGTGGCGCAGTGGTAGAGTTGTTCCCTTACAACGTCAGAGACTCGGGTTCGATCCTGACTATGGGTGCTTGTCTACATGGAGTTTGTACGTTCTCCCTGTGACCATGTGGGTTTTCTCCGGGTGCTCTGGTTTCCTCCCACACTCCAGAAATGTACAGATTTGTAGGTTACTTGGCTTAGTATAATGATAAATTGTCCCTAGTTTGTGTAGGATAGTGTTAGAGTACGGGGATCGCTGGTCAGGGCGGAGTGTGTGGGCCAAAGGGCCTGCTTCTGTGCTGTGTCACTTGAATTAGCAAGAAATTGGTAAATGGGGTATAATTCAGGGTGGTGCAGTGGCGCAGTGGTAGAGTTGCTGTCTTACAATGCCTGAGACGGCTTCGATCCTGACTACGGGTGCTTGTCTATATGGAGTTTGTGCGTTCTCCCTGTGACCGTGTGGGGTTTCTCCAGGTGCTCTGGTTTCCTCCCACACTCCAGAAATTTACAGATCTGTAGGTTACTTGGCTTAGTATAATGGTAAATTGTCCCTAATGTGTCTAGGACAGTGTTAGTGTACGGGGATCGTTGGTCGGCGCGGACTGGGTGGGCCGAAGGGCTTGCTTCTGTACTGCATCACCGAACTAAACTGTGGACAAAGATGATGATATTCATTTTGGTGGGAAGAATGAAAGGACGGAACTTCTTTTTCATTGATGAAAGATTAGATAATGTATTATTGAACTGTGCTGGGAGATAAAACACAGAGTTACAGTGTGCAATTAGGAAACCAAGTGGAGGATTGGCTCATGGGGACTGGATTGCAAGGGTAAGGAGACCTGAATATAACGAAAACGATGGAAGTACTCAGCGGGCGAGCTAGCACCTGTGGAAAGAAGCACATTTCGGACTGATGCCCTCTCATCAAAACTCGGAAAAATTTGAGGTAAACGTGTTTAGAGATGCATCAAAAGTGATGGTGGCAGGAAAGAATAAAAGGCATTGTTTGCTTTAGGATGGAAGGCAGGAGAGAATGAGAGTGAGTGAGACGTTTAAAAGAAGGGAAGATTATCTCATTCACCTCAGAGGAATGTGTGTGCAAAGCTGACAAATACATTTTTGGTTAATAGGAGTTTGAGAACCAGGGGAGAAGGGGGCTCAGATATGGGGCTTGGATGGGCGATACCTGCTTCTGTTGCTTATGTTCTTATGACAATGCTAATGAGGGGAATGTACATTGTTCAGAGAGCAGACCATTGTGAAGGGATGAAGGCAGAGTGGGTGGATGAAAGTCTGGCAAATAGAATCTGATGTGGGAATGTGTAAAGTCATCCCTTTCAGACTAAGGAAGATAAATTGGAACAGTGGAGACTGTAGCTCAATTACTGGACTTACAGTCAGAAATCTGGACCGTTGGCCCAGTGACACCAGTTCAAATTTCATCAGGACAGAATTTAAAATAAATTTGGAATTAAAGAAATATTCCCAGTGACGATACAACAACTGTTTTTTGATTAAATCCCAACTGGTTTATTAATGTCCATCATCCACCCTGGTCTTTGTGACTTCAAACCCATTAACTTGGCTGACTCCCAACTCAGTCCAGAGGCGAGCGTGGCGTGATATATGACAAATGGTCCACACACAATGAATAAATATTAAGTACAATTTCACAGAGTAATGGGACTTGGGACTCCATTACAGAGATCAATGAAGTTTAGTGGACATAAATATATGTAAAATGAATAGATAGGCAAATTAAACGTTGCCATTTACTTCAAGGAGCACAAATATACTGAGGGAAAAAAAATGCTTTTGTAGCATAGAATATTGGTTCAAACTCTATGAGGTACCATCATTGCCAACATATAGAAAGCAAGGGACCCAGAACTTTAACATTCTGTTTCTATTCTCTAGGATATCAATGTCCCCAATATCAGCACAGTATCCAGCAACCCACAAGAGAAGCAGAAATTCGTCAGAATTTCTGCAATATGCCAGAACGTGGAAAGTCCTTACCAGATAACTTAAAGTTCGAAGGTATGGCAAATTGAGCCACAGATAAGAGCAGGGTCCAGCAAAACAGCCCTTCTGTACACCACTCAGAGTGTACTTCAAGTGGGCTTTGTATTTTTCCATTGGTTCAAGCTCAGTGAGGTAAGAGCTGGATAATGAACACCAGTTATTCACCATGAAATATTCCCATGGTCGCTACACCTTGTGTTGGAAGATATCTTGTCACATCATCATCTTCAGTTCCAGTACAACAATGGATAGAAAAGGATAAGCCTGCCTTACATTGTCATTCAAACAACAATACCAATTTACATAGCAACTCTAACTTTGAAAAATATGGTGCTTCACAGGCAGCATCACTGGAGAAAATGTATAAGCATATATTATGTATAAGCAGTGTCTGCAGTTCATTTTTATTCCATGTTGCTTCACAGGCATGTTATCAAACAGAATTTAACACAGATTAGTCAGTTAACTACAGTATAAACAGACAGGAAGACAGAGGGATTCATGGTGAATTCTGGTTTGGAGCTTACATAGGTTGAATGAAGACATAACGAACTGCAGAGACTGGTTTACAAAAATGGCACAACGCTGTAGTCACTTAGCGGGTCAGGCGGCATCTCTGGAGCACGTGGACAGGTGATGTTTTGGGTCGAAATTAAGACCGTAAATTTGTGAAATGGAGGCTCAAAAGACTGCAGATGCTGATATCTTGAACAAAAATCTATGGACTAAATGGACAATTGGCGTTTTGGGACAGGTCCTTAAGATTGACTCCAATTCCTTCCACAGATACTGCCTGACCTGCTGAGTTCCTCCAGCAGTTTTGTTTTTACTGAATACATTTGTGAATGTTCATGTTTCAGAAATGAAAGTGACTGATATCTTTAAATAGGTGTGGGACTGGGTAGGCTAAGTAAAGACATGGACAGATTTGGAAAATAAGATGAGAATTTGAAAATCATCAAGGGAAAGCTAATAGATGGGCAGCAGTTTACCTCAATTTCACGACGTTAATGAGGCTGAAAGGGTGAAATCAGTCAGCCGAGCTTTGAAACGGCCAGGTCTAGAAATAAATGGTCATGGAAATGCAGAGCAATTGGTTTCAGCTGCTAGAGGGAGGAATTGAATGGAGCTTGGAGCTGGGGCTTGTGGATGGTACTTTGACGTTGGCTTCAGCATTCCCAATACATAAAGGAGGGCAGCATTGTGGTGAAGCGGTAGAGCTACTGCCTTACAGCGCCAGAGACCCGTGTTCGATCCTGACTACAGGTGCTTGCCTGTACGGAGTTTGTACATTCTCCTCATGACCTGCGAGGGAGTTTTCTCAGAGATCTTCGGTTTGCTCCCACACACAAAGACGTACAGGTTTGTAGGTTAATTGTCTTGGTATCAATGTAAGTGTGTGTAGGGCAGTACTAATGTGTGGGGATCGCTGGTCGGCGCAGACTCGGTGGGCCGAAGGGCCTGTTTCTGCACTGTATCTCTTAACTGAACTAAATGTCTACAGATTCAGTGCTGAATGTTGGACAAGTAGTTTAACAATTTAGAAATGGCAGAGGAATTAAAGAGGCAATGCTGAGGTTCTGCTGGCTGTAATCAGTGTCTTTGTAGAAACCAACGTTTACCTGGAAATGTAATTGCCAACAAATGTTTCATTTCAGGTCTGGCGTCAACCTCTCGAGGATGGGAGGGACACCAGGCAGCACACATGAATACTACAAAAATGGCCAATACCCAGCCTGTTGTGACCAAGGCCTCTTTTTAAACTAAATTTTGATGCAAGATGACAATGTCTAAATTAATTGTCCCATTGCATCAAAATTACATTACCATGTATTAAAGTGTCCAGGCAACTATATTTTAGATGTTTCTTAAAGGCAGGCAGTAAATGAAAATTAGGAGAGATTAAGAATTCATTTTTGGCATACACTAAAAGGTAATGGCACAGATTTCCAGGTGATTCTTTGGCTTCAACTGGACAGATTATATTGGACCCGGAGAGTTCTGCCATTACAAAGAACACAGCGAGGTCAAGAAGTATACTTCACCTTTGCAACACTCACTTGTGGTTTTAACAAGGGCTGCTTGGAACTTCCAGTTGGGAAGATTCCAGGACATGCATGATATTAGTTAGATCAGTTAAGTGTAGGGACAGGTGGAGTACAAACCTTCCTCTACACTGTCCAATCACTCACAAGGTGAATACGACATGGATGTGATACAGGATACTGTAATAATCTGTGGATCAAGTAGACATAGAAGATAGTGATAGTTTACAGTTTTGCAGGTGTTTTAAAGTTATAATACATTGAATGAAATTGTTCACAATATGTTACTCTGTCACTAAAGGTGTTCATGATTTGAATACCACTTACCAAGTCGAATTTCAGCCTTTGCCCTATGCGAGACAGAAGATAATCAAGAAGCGACCAAAATCCAAGCATGGTGCGATGGACCTGCAGAGCAGTTACCGCAAAGATTACCCTGAACACAAACAACAGAAGATGGTGTCAATGATACCGGCGCAGGACAACTTGCATGTTAACCGTCATCTGCCGTAAGATCAGTGCATTGATGCACGTTAATAGCACATTGCTGAGGGGCAGTGTTGCATCTTGCAGAGGAATGTGACAAATGTTAGAACTTTGTTTTCAGTTTCTGAATAGTTCTTTAGAAAATGTAACTTAATCTTCTCTAACTCCCTCGCGTAACTATTTCCTGCACCATGTCACCCGCCAGAAAGAAGGTACTGGGAAATATCCATTTTCAAATATCAAGAAATATCAATTCAGGTTCTTGTCAAATGGTGGAAAACAGATATAGGAAATCTGAAATAAAAAGAGAAAATGCTGGAAACTTGGCAGCATTGTGAAAAGAAAAACAGAGCTAATGGTTCAGGTTGAGGCCTTTCATCAGGAATGGGAAAGAGAAACCAAACTTATTTTTGCTCTCGACCATTTCTGATAGAATTCAACCTGAAACATTAACTGTTTCTCTCTTCACAGAAGCTGCCTGACTTGCTGAGTTTTTATTTCCCAGTACTTTGTTTCAATTTATTGCAAAGTGGTGTTGTGCAACGACAAGGTCAGATACCTTGTTGACACTCACTATTAGAGTCATAGAGTGATACAGTGTGGAAACAAGCACTTCAGCCTAACATGTCCTAGCTACACTAGTCCCACCTGCCTGCACTTGGTCCATATCCCTCCAAACCTGTCCTATCCATGTACCTGTCGAACTATCTCAAACGATGGGAGAGTCCCAGGCTCAATTACCTCCTCTGGCAGCTTGTTCCCTACATCCACCACCCTTTGTGTGAAAAAATTACCCCTCGGATTCCTATTAAATCTTTTCCCCCTTCACCTTGAACCTATGTCCTCTGGTCCTCGATTCCCCTACTCTGGGCAAGAGACAGTGATATTCAAACATGTGATAAAGTTCCAATGGTCTCAAAGCAACTGATTGCATTCTATTACCAGGGAACGTTTGTAGTGACGGGTCTAAAGAATTGCACATCATTTGATTGACTCTGTCTATACTTTGAAACACTGGCATTAACATTTTACATGTATTATTCAAATCAGAATATTCAACTTCATCACATTGTAAATTTTAAATGATCTTGTTCATTTAGCAAGAACCAGTCTTTAAATTCTCTGACCAGATTTCAGTCTCCCTCAATAGTGCTAAATCTCAAGCATAAATAGATGCTGCACAGCTTTCCATTTTCCATCCATTTTGGCTTTATGTCATATACAAGGTTACTACAGTCCACATGGATGCTACCATCCAATCCTCACGTGTAATGCCCAAGACTCAAAATACAACAAGTACAAAGAGGAACACTAGATAATTATTCTTTCTCATGTTAACAAGAGAATTACAACTATTTATAGAACCAGTCTACTGGATTAGCCTCTGCGAATGCAGCATGAACACAGGTCCATTTCTTTACCAGATCACTAAAGCAACTCAATGTTCGCTGCATTGATACTTCTAGTTTACAGAGCCATACACATAGTTATTGTGGGTCTTTACGGTTGAGTGAATGCAGCTGAGGTAGCATAGGCCATTGGGGATACATTTTAACAAATATTTAATAATTTAAGAAATGGTTTTGGAATAGCTTTGATCAATGAAGCTTATCATGTAGTATAATGATGTAATATTTATGGAAAGGGTTGGAACCAAGGTGAAGGCATCTGGCCCTTGAGATTAATGTAAGGAGTGGATATGGAAAGTGTGTATTCCTGGAGCCCATTGTGAAGGGTTAGGTAGGAAGCATATGATTTTATTGATTGATATGTGGTCTGGGTAACGGGTGACACTGAGGACTAATGTGTTGGGTTGGACCCATGTGATATTTTCGGGGAAGAGTGGGATTATGTGATGTGCCTTACCAGTTTGGAAACCATCTTCGAACATTTTTCAAAGCTGAAGGTGTCCTATGAATGGAATTTTTGCTGCACGAAAATAACAATGTCTTATAATCCTTAATCCCAATGCATCTTCCCCATCTTGCAGTGCGGACTTCAACACAATTCAGAAAAATTCATATATTGGCTGGGACCCCACTCGATATCCCCGCCCTGATCCCATTAAACGTAAGAATGAGTTGAGTGTGGAAGGACTCATGGAGACCAGCACAGTGACAAAGGTAATTAATTCCTCTTGCTTTATCAGCCCTGTGGGTTGGATGCAAAGCTCCCTTTTTAGCAGTGATTTAGAATGTCAACCCTGGGCACGTAGCTCCCTTATCCTTCAAACCACGCAACCTAATAAGAGTTCACATCTTCAAGGAGCTGTAAAAAGTTGGAAAATAGGCTAAATGTGGGTAGTTCCTGGTGAAGAACTGTAACCTGCAATACATTAAGAAATGCTCCCTCCATTCACCACTTAACCAATACACTGATCACCTGCAGGCAAACTAGCTTTTATTGTTTGTCCTTAGTTGCCCTGAAAAAAAAAGAGTAGAGCTACATATTTGAAGAATCATGCCACATAGAAATGAGCCTTCAACTCACTACGTCCACACCATTATCAAGTATTCATTTATACAAATCCTACTCATTTCATTTATTCTCACCATAGTTCTATCAGCTCCTCCCATATTCTACCACTTACCCATACACAAGGAGTAATCCACAGTGACCCATGGCACTGCCCTGCACGTCATTGGGATGCTGAAGGAAACCTGAGCATTCAGACAAAAGCCATGCTGTGGAAACTCCGCACAGACGGCACTAGAGGTCAGGAATGAACCTGCGGTGCTGGAGGTACAAAACAGCAGCTCTGCTAGCTGCGTCACTGTGCTGCCCCCTACAGATTAATGGTGTGGTAGAAAAGAATGGCTTTTTACAGTAGTTAGTAATTAAGCTCATTGGCCCTGAACTCCACCTATATACAGATCAAAACACCAAGGGCAATATGACTTACCTCCCCACCCCCTCTTCCTATCAAAACTCATTACCCAGTGGCAGTCTGCTACTTACTTGTTATTTTTTAAATGATTCAGAAACAATTATCAACATTTGATAATTTAGCTTATGTGCAAACTGTGGAACACCTGCATATTAGGAACCTTGGAATAAAAATATATTATTTGTTCCATTCTCACTCCTCCAGCATCTATTTAACTTACACTATCATGGATTCCATTACCCTTTCTACCTCCACCGTCCCATTTCGTTCTAGTGTATACCAATATTACCCCAAATCTGTTTTTATATTCCCAATAAGTAATTGAATCCCATGTGGGGCGACTGGAGGGAGGCAAGTTACCTCTATTGTGTTCACTTGACATTTCATTATGTAATTGTTCACTGCATCCCAATCTTCAATCAGTTATCTATTCAGTGCATCTGTCACAGTTCATCGGTGGTGAATAATAATCTTCCTCATCCCCATTTTACAGGAGCTAGTTTTTGCCTGTTAGTTTCATTCTTCTGTACTTTATCTCCTCAGCTTGACTATAATATGAAAACTATCCCTAAAAAGCAAGAAATGCTCCGCCCTACAACGAAGCAGACTATTGGTGGCAAATTTGATCCAAAAACAGCATATGCAATATCCTACAAGGAATGGGAGCCTAAGACCAGGATACGCTATGGTGACCCTTTTGACAAACCCTACGAGCCGCCACCAGTAAGCAGCCATATAAGTTAGACATAGATTAAAGCTCGTAAACTATTCCAACAACCGTCCACAGGGCAGGTATAAAAGAGGTTAGATACGAGGTAAAGCTCTTCCCCCGATCAATTGGATTTTTTTCCAGATGATATCTCGCTACAATAATGTTTCCTGTAAAATGCATTCTTCAGCCTTGAGTGAGTAAATGATATTTTGCTGCATAGCACCATATATATGCACCTGTACTTCCTTCTGTATCCAAAGTATGAGGAGTATGATTGAACACACATTCGGTTGCTTTGATATTCTCTACTAGTGCTGTAACTTTACCATTGTTGTTTGTATATCAGGGGAAGATTGAAAGTAAATCAGTCACTGGACGCGATTTCACCCCGAAAAATGTCTGCCAGCCAAACTATTCACCTTCCGTGCAAAAGAGTACTCCTCACCACCATAATGCCTGCAGGTAACACAACTTTTTAGCATACCTAGAATGCTTACCCATTCTCGTCATAGTTTATTAGAAACTGCAAAAGCCTATCTATTTGTGTAAAAAGCCTCCATGTTTAGAAACAGCTAATGCGGTACATTTTTAAGGGGGAGTGATCAGGGCTGCCTACAGAGTACTCTCATCCAACTTGGGAGATTGTAGTTGAAGTCCAACTCCGAAGAGTTGGGTATAATAATGTAGGCTGCCGCCAAAATTCAGAAGTTAGGGTGTACTGTACTAAGCGAGGTACCGTCTTTACAAATGAGATAAAACCAATGCCCTGTTTGCCCTCTCAGTTTCTTATGAAACATGTAATTTTAAAGATCAATCGTGTCATCACAAATGACTTACGATACGGAACATAGAACAGAATAGCAGGCCCTTTGGCTAACAATGTCTGTGCCAAACATGATGCTAAATTAAATTAATTTCACCTGATCCATCTCTCCATTCCCTGCGTATCCGTATGCTTATCCAAAAGCCTATTAAATGCCATTATCGTACCTGCCTCCACCACCACCCCTTGTGTCATATTCCAAGCACCCATAACTGTGTTAAGATTTACCTCATATATACCCTCAGCTGCATCAACTTGATCAATGTTGGATTTTTAAAAATATTATTATTTCACAGCTGTATGTAGGACTTTGCTTTATATAAAATGGTTACAGTGACTATGGTAGAACAGATTATTTAAGGTACTTCACAAACTATAAAGCATGATGGGATAAACTAAAGTCAGGTAAAAAATGATAATACAAGGATACTTTTCATTAGCCACCACTAGTGGTTCAGGGTAAGTTTTGCCATTATCCTGCCTAGGTGGGCTGTCTTGAGAGCTCTTAGGTCAAGCAAGTGTGGAGGAGATAAAAACCCCATTAACCTCCATTTTTGAACACCATTGCATGTCCGTTCTCCTAAACTACCTTGAGATCATTTAGAATTATTCACTCAACATACTCATTCCAGACCGTGCACCCGATTAATTATGAGTAGAAACTAGGAACTGTGTACGCTGGTTTACAAAAAAAAGTCCCAGAGTGCTTGGAGTAACCCAGTGAGTTCGGCAGCATCCCTGGAGAATATGAATAGATGGTGTTTTAGGACAGGACCCTTCTTCAGAATCAAAAAGGATCTAATAATAATAATAATAATACATTTTATTTATATAGCGCTTTTCATATACTCAAAGACGCTTTACAGAGATTTTGAGAACATAGGGAAATTAATAAATAGATAAATAAGTAAATAAATAAATGAACAGAGAAAGGAGACAGTAGGTGAGGTGACCTTCAGTGGTTGAAGGCAGTACTGAACAGGTGAGACTTCAGCGATGTTTTGAATGTGGTGAGTGTGGGGGAGTCTCTAACGGTTTGGGGTAGTGAGTTCCATAGGGTGGGAGCAGCGATGGAGAAAGCCCTGTCCCCCCAGGATCTGAGTTTAGTCCGGATGTGGGGGGATAGGAGATTGGCAGCGGCAGAGCGGAGGGTGCAGGTGGGAGTGTGCCTGTGGAGGAGGTCGGTCAGGTAGGATGGGGCCAGGTTATGGAGGGCTTTGTAGGTTATGAGGAGGATTTTGTACTGGATTCTCTGGGGGATGGGGAGCCAGTGGAGTTTATAAAGGACGGGGGTGATATGGTCACGGATCGAGGTGTGTGTGAGTAGACGGGCAGCGGAGTTTTGAATGTATTGAAGTTTATTGATGATTTTTGAGGGTGCGCCATAGAGGAGGCTGTTGCAGTAGTCCAGACGGGAGGTGATGAAGGCGTGGATGAGGGTTTTTGCAGCTGTGGAGGAGAGGGATGGACGGAGACGGGCAATGTTTTTGAGGTGGAAGAAGGCTGTCTTTGTGATGTGTTTGATGGGTTTGTCGAAGGAGAGGGTTTGATCAAGGATGATTCCAAGATTCCGGATGTGAGGTGAGGTGGATACTGGGAGACCATCAATGTTGAGGATGAAGTTTTGGGTGGATTTGGTGAGCATTTTTGGACCAATGATGATGATTTCAGATTTGTTGCAATTGAGTTTGAGGAAGTTTGATTGAAGCCAAGATTTTATTTCAGTAATGCAGTTTGTCAGTGTAGAGTGTGTGGTGGAGGAGATGAGGAGCTGGATATCATCGGCGAAGCAGTGGAAGTTGAGACCATGACGGTGGATTAATTGACCAAGGGGGAACAGGTAGAGGATGAAGAGGAGGGGGCCAAGGACTGAGCCTTGGGGGACACCTTGGGGGAGGGGAGCGGTGGGGGATTTACAGTTGTTAATGGAGATGAACTGGTGTCTGTCAGAGGTAAGATTTAAACCAGGATAGGGCTGTGCCGGTGATGTTAAGGGAGGTTTCAAGTCGGGTGAGGAGAATGGAGTGATTTATGGTGTCAAAGGCGGCGCTGAGGTCAAGTAGGATGAGGATGTTGAGGTTGCCAGCGTCGGAGGAGAGGAGAATGTCGTTTGTGATTTTGAGGAGCGCAGTTTCAGTACAGTGGTTTGAGCGGAATCCAGATTGGAAAGTTTCATACAGGTCATTGGTAGAGAGGTGGTATTTTAGTTGGGAAGCTACAGCACGTTCCAAAACTTTGGACAGAAAGGGTAGGTTGGAGATTGGTCTGAAGTTGTTTGGAAGGTTCCCAACCCAAAATGTTACCTATTCATGTTCTCCAGGGAAGCTGCCTGACCCACTGAGTTACTCCAACAATGTGGGTCGTTTTTAGATTAATTAAGGGCTCAGTCAGTTGATCCAGCTGGACAATACATCAATAGACAATAGACAATAGACAATAGGTGCAGGAGTAGGCCATTCAGCCCTTCGAGCCAGCACCGCCATTCAATGCGATCATGGCTGATCACTATCAATCAGTACCCCGTTCCTGCCTTCTCCCCATACCCCCTCACTCCGCTATCCTTAAGAGCTCTATCCAGCTCTCTCTTGAAAGCATCCAACGAACTGGCCTCCACTGCCTTCTGAGGCAGAGAATTCCACACCTTCACCACCCTCTGACTGAAAAAGTTCTTCCTCATCTCCGTTCTAAATGGCCTACCCCTTATTCTCAAACTGTGGCCCCTTGTTCTGGACTCCCCCAACATTGGGAACATGTTATCTGCCTCTAATGTGTCCAATCCCCTAATTATCTTATATGTTTCAATAAGATCCCCCCTCATCCTTCTAAATTCCAGTGTATACAAGCCCAATCGCTCCAGCCTTTCAACATACGACAGTCCCGCCATTCCGGGAATTAATCTAGTGAACCTACGCTGCACGCCCTCCATAGCAAGAATATCCTTCCTCAAATTTGGAGACCAAAACTGCACACAGTACTCCAGGTGCGGTCTCACCAGGGCCCGGTACAACTGTAGAAGGACCTCTTTGCTCCTATACTCAACTCCTCTTGTTACGAAGGCCAACATTCCATTGGCTTTCTTCACTGCCTGCTGAACCTGCATGCTTCCTTTCATTGACTGATGCACTAGGACACCCAGATCTCGTTGAACTCCCCCTCCTCCTAACTTGACACCATTCAGATAATAATCTGCCTTTCTATTCTTACTTCCAAAGTGAATAACCTCACACTTATCTACATTAAACTGCATCTGCCATGTATCCGCCCACTCACACAACCTGTCCAGGTCACCCTGCAGCCTTATTGCATCTTCCTCACAATTCACACTACCCCCCAACTTAGTATCATCTGCAAATTTGCTAATGGTACTTTTAATCCCTTCGTCTAAGTCATTAATGTATATCGTAAATAGCTGGGGTCCCAGCACCGAACCTTGCGGTACCCCACTGGTCACTGCCTGCCATTCCGAAAGGGACCCATTTATCCCCACTCTTTGCTTTCTGTCTGTTAACCAATTTTCTATCCATGTCAGTACCCTACCCCCAATACCATGTGCCCTAATTTTGCCCACTAATCTCCTATGTGGGACCTTGTCGAAGGCTTTCTGAAAGTCGAGGTACACCACATCCACTGACTCTCCCTTGTCAATTTTCCTAGTTACATCCTCAAAAAATTCCAGTAGATTTGTCAAGCATGATTTCCCCTTCGTAAATCCATGCTGACTCGGAACGATCCCGTTACTGCTATCCAAATGCTCAGCAATTTCGTCTTTTATAATTGACTCCAGTATTTTCCCCACCACTGATGTCAGACTAACTGGTCTATAATTACCCGTTTTCTCTCTCCCTCCTTTCTTAAAAAGTGGGATAACATTTGCTATTCTCCAATCCACAGGAACTGATCCTGAATCTAAAGAACATTGAAAAATGATCTCCAATGCTTCCACTATTTCTAGAGCCACCTCCTTAAGTACTCTGGGATGCAGACCATCAGGCCCTGGGGATTTATCAGCCTTCAGTCCCATCAGTCTACCCAAAACCATTTCCTGCCTAATGTGGATTTCCTTCAGTTCCTCCATCACCCTAGGTTCTCCAGCCCCTAGAACATTTGGGAGATTGTGTGTATCTTCCTCAGTGAAGACAGATCCAAAGTAACGGTTTAACTCGTCTGCCATTTCTTTGTTCCCCATAATAAATTCCCCTGCTTCTGTCTTCAAGGGACCCACATTTGCCTTGACTATTTTTTTCCTCTTCACGTACCTAAAAAAACTTTTGCTATCCTCCTTTATATTATTGGCTAGTTTACCCTCGTACCTCATCTTTTCTCCTCGTATTGCCTTTTTAGTTAACTTTTGTTGCTCTTTAAAAGAGTCCCAATCCTCTGTCTTCCCACTCTTCTTTGCTATGTTATACTTCCTCGCCTTAATTTTTATGCTGTCCCTGACTTCCCTTGTCAGCCACAGGTGTCTCTTACTCCCCTTAGAGTCTTTCCACCTCTTTGGAATAAATTGATCCTGCAACCTCTGCATTATTCCCAGGAATACCTGCCATTGCTGTTCTACCGTCTTCCCTGCTAGGGCCTCCTTCCAATCAATTTTGGCCAGCTCCCGCCTCATGCCTCTGTAATCCCCTTTGCTATACTGTAATACCGACACTTCCGATTTTCCCTTCTGCCTTTCCATTTGCAGAGTAAAACTTATCATGTTGTGATCACTGCCTCCTAATGGCTCTTTTACCTCTAGTCCCCTTATCAGATCAGGATCATTACACAACACTAAATCCAGAATTGCCTTCTCCCTGGTAGGCTCCAGTACAAGCTGTTCTAAGAATCCATCTCGAAGGCACTCTACAAACTCTCTTTCCTGGGGTCCATTTCCAACCTGATTTTCCCAGTCTACCTGCATGTTGAAATCTCCCATAACCACCGTAGCATTACATTTTTGACACGCCAATTTTATCTCCTGATTTAACTTGCACCCTAAGTCGAGGCTACTGTTTGGGGAGATTGGGGAATTCTGCCATTGTCCTGGCCACCTTTATTCCACCCAAAAATACATTTTCTTAGTTCTCTGTTTATGGAATGTAATAACAACCACTTTTTTTGGCTACAGAACACTGCTGCACTTAATAATAGTGAAGGGCCTGGAAATGTTGCTGTGATGGTATAAACATTATGCAAGTATGCAATTAATAACAGTTAAACGGAAATCAATATGAAATAAATCCCAGATATCATTAAGGTTGTTAATAAAGTATCATGGGCTTTCTGTAGAGGGGTAAAGTACAAAAGCAAGGAAATTATGTTAAGCATATGTAGTGAGTTTAAATGCATGGGGAGTCTAAAAAACTATGATTTTCATTTTTAGATTAAAACATTCTTCTAAAATACATCCTAATTCAAATCCTACACACTATTCAAATAAGTATTTTGCTAGCTTTTATTTTTTTATTGCTATGTTTAAAAACAAAAATCTGTAACGAGAGGGAACTCTATTTGTAATTTTATGTACTGAGCTATTGTAATCTGGATTGTACTGACAGAGTGCTGGATACAGATTCGGGGGGGAATAACTTTCAAAGGAATATATATATTTGAAAGATCATGGAGAAGGTGCACCAGAGGGAGACAAATTGAATCATGTTTTTCTAAGTTTTAGAACTTGTACAATGGGCTGAATGTTCTTTCTCTATGGTCTACAGTTGTACTTTGTATCTACATCTGTTTTCTTAAAACATCTCCTCTCACTTTCCCAGTTCACCACCCTTCCCCATGTGCAAGCTGCAAGCCTACCTGATTTACCAGCAACTCAAGAACATGAAAAATTCCAACCGATCTGTGCCTGTAGCATGCGTGCAATAAGACAGCAACCAGAGCTGCTAAACCATAGTCTTGGCACAGCAATACCAAGCAAAAGAGCACTTCATCCCATCAAAGTTTATCGACATCATGTATGAGCCATCTGCCTTGAGGTTCTCATCACTAGATATTCGTCCCTAGCAGCAGTGTGGAAGCAATCTCACTATTCAGGGATGGCGGATACCACATATTCAAGACTTTTGCGGGAATGTCTCTCGGACAGATCAGCTATTACATCTCGTGTTTTAACATTGGCTAATCAATGTACATGTTTTGGGGAATTTTCTTTGTAAACACATATTTGCTTCTTCAAACCATGTGGGTGATTGCAGTGTGGTATTATTAAAATCATAGAAATCAGTAACCATGATTTTGTTCAAAAAATAAAAATTGTTGCTCTTTTAATACACCAAACAATCTTTGTTACTGAACCCTAAAATCACTCAACAATTGAACATCAGTTGTAAGAAGTGTATCATTACTGACTTGAACTTGCTGTGATGATTGTAGAATTAAAAGCAGAAGTTGCTTATATTTAATTAACCGTGGCATCATGTAGGTCAATACTCTCTTGCTTGATATATTTTAATAGCCTGTGTTAATTTTGTGCGAAAAAATGGGTTTGCTTAATGCAGATCACACCAAATGATCAAAATGCAACTTGCATATTTAAAGCAGAACATTTACCAGCTGGATACAGTTCAGCCTGCAAACTAATCAATAAAAATGAAAAGTTCATAAGAAAGACCCACAATCATACAATATAAACTTTGTATTCAAAAGGACAAAATATTAACTGATTTAAAAAACAACTTTCACTTCTCTCATGTCCCCAAAAAAATCAAACCACCTTTTGCAGAGAAATGAATAAACATCTTTCAGTGAAGTCTTTTTTCATGGAGTGCTCAGGTCCCAGTGTAAAAGTCTCTGTGTACTGAGAGCTATTATGTTTAATGGTTTACATATCCTCCACACTCCATTTGTATGCTATCTCTTCCACTGCTTTCTTTTCAGCCTGTCTGGCATACCGCTTCTTTTCAAACCCATTCGACCTGCAAATTAAAAACAATAGTGTTTTGAGGTTGAAATTACTTCAAATATATTATGTGGCAGATATCTGTATGGCATATTTTTGTGAAATTCCTTCTCATCATGCAAATGTGGCTATCAATGGAAAATGGAATGATTTGCATTTAAAAAAAACACTGTTTGAAATCAAGGGTTGGCTCCAATATACAACAGCCCCATCAAATGTTTTTGGCCAGGTGCAACCAATGATGAGTGTTTGTCAGCACTGGACCTGTACTTGAAAGTTTAGAAGAATGAGGGGGACCTCATTGAAACAAACATTATAGTGAAAGGCTTGGATAGAGTGGATGTGGAGAGGACGTTTCCACTAGTGGGAGAGTCTAGGACTAGAGGTCATAGCCTCAGAATTAAAGGACGTTCTTTTAGGAAGGAGATGAGAAATTTCTTTAGTCAGGTGGTGGTGAATCTTTGGAATTCTATGCCACAGAAGGCTGTGGATGTCAAGTCAGTGGATATTTTTAAGGCAGAGAAAGATAGATTCTTGATTAGTACAGGTGTCAGAGGTTATGGGGAGAAGACAGGAGAATGGGGTTAGGAGGGAGAGATAGATCAGCCCTGATTGAATGGCGGAGTAGACTTGATGAGCCCAATTGCCTAATTCTGTTCCTATTCCTTATGACCTTATGAACACTGATTAGATATAGAGAAGGTTCCTTCTACATTTATCTACAAAACATTGTCTGGACAGGTACAGCACGTGGTTACTTCGGACATAAAGTGCCAATGAAACTCTTCATTCAATGTTGCTCAGGTAAAATTCAAAATGGACATCTTAGCATGCTGAAATTACAAATGAATGGCGAAATTGTGGCAGTTTTTTTTAACTGGGCTTCCCAAGAACTGAAATGAGACTGTTGGATGATTTCAGTTTCTGATTCACTGCAATCATTCAAAGAATTTACCTGGTCTGCCTTCATGTGATAATTAACCAACTGCTGCAACTTGTTTAAGTACCCCATTTATAGAGGATTAAATTACTCAAAGTTACTTAAAGCCAACACAAGGTTCAGCCCCAATAAAGCTCTCAGGAATGCCCCCTTCGAAAGTGGAATTTAATTTTAAATCTATGCTCAAAATTTATAATGAATGAAATAGTTGCAAGTCGTTTCAAACATTTTACATTAAAATGTTATTGCTGGTGCAGTAAATGGAGCTGTTGATCAGCTGAGGGTACAATAGTGAAATGTTTACACATAGGGCACTCCATGGGCCTGTTTCTCCTGAACAAGTGTGGTCTTTCTGCTCAGAGTCTCTTCCCTTTCTTTTTATTTTTCCAATTTTATAAACCAAAGACCACTCAACCCTCGAGTCTACCCTGCCACTCAATTTGATCATGGCAACGTCATTTATGGATCTTTTCTTCATATCCTATGCTATTTGTTTACTTCAATAGACCTTTGGTTTTAATACTTATGATTTAACGTAACATTCTTACAGCAGCAGCAGCTTCTGATTCCATTTACACAGCAATTTCTCCTGTTATCTGATTATCATGGGTGAAAACTTTTGTACATAGTTTAAAAATCTATTAAGGATTAAAACTAAGCCGCAAAAAATTATTAAAATAGAAACTGAGCACAACCTGTCCACGCCATCCCAGCGGTACCCAGGGTACAGATTGAACCTGTTGGGAGGTGGTGCAGGACCTTTGTATTGTGGCTTCTCTAAAAAGGGAAAGAAAAACATATTCAGTCTTTATCCATGGAGTCAGAATCCTCATCCTTTCACAGTGCTATAGATTAAAACTATGTTTAAAATCCCCTCAGTACTGGAACCCCGCCATTTCATCATTTTGCTTAAAACACACCATTTTTATTCTTGGCCTCCTTTTCTTTCTTCTTCCTGATTAACCCAGCCATTGGGTCACCATCCCGCTCTTTCTCACGTAGGAGGCGGTCTAAGTCCTCATCATCGATATGTCGGGCAAGTGGCTTTTGCATCTCACGAACAGCATCCTCTATGTTCTGTCTCTGCTGCTCTTGCTGAGCCAACCTGAAGCAAGTCATATCAAGAATGAGTAGGACTAGCACAAATAAGACAGAGCAAAAACAAGAGACTGAGGAAAGGAATTGTAGAATTTGAGGCAGAGTCGGGGGGTAAAGAAGCTATGTAAATATGAAATGTCCAGGGTGGGGAGAGAGATGGGAAGACTGCTGAAGGAGGGGGAATGCATATCTTTGCAATTGGGGGCAAAGATAGGGGCAGGGTGAGAGGGTGGTGAAGGAGAAAAGACGGCTTGAACTTATGATTGGAAGAAAAATGGATGGGGAAATGGTGCGAAGGGGTAAGAATTGTGTGATTTAGAGAAGAAGGCAATGAAAAAAAATGATAACATGTGAAAGAGGGATGAAATGTGACAAGAAATTGGAAAGCAGATTGGTAGAGAGGGAAAATGACCACAACTTAAGGTGATTAAGAGGTATGTCAACCTATAATCGTAAGGAACTGGAATAGACTAACCAGCTGCTGTGGAACTACTCAACTTTACTGTAGCCCATCTTACTCATTATGTTGATGAAGATATATTAAGGTTCTGCTGTACTTACCCTTTGCCCCACTGGGCATATTTTTCAAGTTTTATTGCATTCTCCTCATTCTTCTTCTTCTGTTCAAGCCGTTCCTGATCCAAATCCCTCTTTTTCCCTGATTTATCTCGGAACACAGTGGTAGCATTTCTAGAGTCATCTTTAAAATAGAATTTTAAAATGTCAGCATTGTCAGGTGGTCTGCATTGGGAGTTTTTAAAACACCTCATTCTGATTACCAGCCACTCCCCACACTGGGTTGATGCACAGGAATTTCAGATTATCGATTACAACATAGGCAGGATTATGGACTAGCACACGGCTGGAATGACGTGCAGAAGCATTCTTGGGTTAGTACAGGGTATTAACAGCTGGGTAAGAGCGAGCTATCTATTGCTCCCCTCAGCTGGGAAATGTTACAAAGCACAAGGGTTTGGATGCAGAGAAACAACATGGAGAAAATCTATTCACTTTAGTCCACAGCACTGTCTGAAGTTAAAAAGAGAACATAGGTTTGGAGCTAACCAAGCATGACATGTTGGCCTATTAACATTTCTAACAACAGCACACACTTTCCAATTATCTCAAGTTTAATGTTCGAAAAATACTTTTTTCTAAATCTTTTCATTTCCTTAAATCTCTGAAGTATGGTAATGATTTGTTCCCTCATTTTCAGGTTTCCTCATTAGAGAGAACATTTCACTGAGAGGTGAACAAGTGATTGGAACCAAGATGGTTGCCACAACTAACCACAAATGTTTATCCAGTTTTATTTACTTCATGCCACAGAAAAGCATTCCCTGTTTCAAAAATGCTCTGGTGGAATATCTCCTAGCTTTCTTTTTCTACTCTCCTAGAGACAATTTTAAATGGATAACAGCGTGTTATGGATTGCCCACCTGGAAGTCAAATATTTCCTCCATTTAGAATTATTCACAATGGTAGAATTCTTCATTTTGTTAAGAATCCTTCATTAAATTGGTACACTTTCTTCTGTTGCACAGTGAATGCCACAAATCTCTTCCTTTCATCAAATAATCACTATTATCCAAATAAACTCCTTTGACCAAACCCTTTGACCAAATAATAGAGCTGAATATTCTATTGAACTTCTACAAGTGTATGGTGTAAAACATACTGACTGGTTGCATCATGGGCTGGTTCAGAAATTTGAATGTTCAAAAATGAAGGAAGCTACAGAAAGTGATAGACATTGCCCATTCCATCATGGGTACTGACTTCTTCACCTATGAAGTACAGCCTCAAGAGGCAAGCTAATATCAAAGATCTACACCATCTAGGCCCATTCACTTCTCGTTGCTACCAGCAAGGTGGTGACACAGGAGCCAGACAATCATTACCTGCAGCTTCAAGAACAGATTCCTTCCATCAACCATCAGGTTATTGAACCACCCTGCACAATCCTAATCACAACCCAACTGAACCACTATGGACTTTACATTACTATGGCAACTCAATGTACTTTTGCTATTACAGGTGCTCCCCGGCTTACGATGCTTCGACTTGCGATATTTCGACTTTGTGATGCTGCAAACGGCAGCTACCTGTAACGAGCAACAGCTAGCTTCCGGCCACCTGATCACATGTATTCAATGCATTTCGACTTATGATATTTTCAGTTTCTGATGGGTTTCTCGGAATGGAACCCCATCGTAAGCTGAGGAGCACCTGTACACAATCATGGTCTAGTTTGCTTAGAATAACTGATAATTTATTTTATATCTATTGTTGTTGTTGCTGCTGCTTCTAATGTACATATAAAGCTGCAGCAAGTAAGAATTTCATTGTTCCATTTTATATCCAGTGCATAAGAGAAATAAACACTTAACACTTGATTTTGGACACTATTTACAGTGACTTAACCTATGTTTTGTAAGTTTAACATGTGTTTGCATTCTATGATTCCATCTTTATGTTTTTTTATTGACCAATATAATCAACTTGCAATCACCCATGAGAATTCTAGAGAGATAAGTAGAATAAAAGGAAAGGTGAAAGCATGAAGTAAAGAGAAAGTAAAAGATTATAAAGAAAATGAAAGAAGTATTGTGGAGAGAAAGTGTGGAGGAGAGAGTAGAGAGAAAGTGAAAAACAAGGAACAGGAAAAACGGTTAAAATTGGTCTCATCGTTGACCCTAGAGCTCTTTCACTCCCAGTCTTTAATGTTATTAAAAAATCATAGTTATTGATGTTAGCAAAGCAGGTTAATTTTTGGGATCGGGGACAAATTAACTCTCATATTATTGAGCCAACAAGTCAGGAAATCCCACACTCTCTTCCCAATCTTATGTTTTATAAACTGGGGAAGGATTAACGAAGTTCGGCATCACCGGGCTGCGTCAGCCATGGGCTCTGATCTTGACTATACTTAATTCCACGTGCAGGTACTTAAACAACAGATTAAGTGAAGTAACAGGCTCCATGTTGATGCCTTGCTTATGCTTGTGGCAGAAGTATAGAGACCTTTAGAGTCAGCATTTTCAGGGGGGAAAAATAGTTCTAAATGAATGTGTAATACTACAACTGCTAGGAGGTCCCTCAAGCTGCATCGATACCTGCTAAGTGCTCGGCTGCTCGCTCCCTTTTCCTCCGGTCCTCTTTCTCTTTTCTTAATGTATCTGTCGATACCAGACCAGCCTTACCCCCAGAGAGCATCTCATTTCCTTGTGACTGAAACACAAGATTTTGCAAGTTCATCTGTTTTTCATGTTAGTAACTTAAAGACAGCAAGATTAAGATCCACCAATGGCCACATTCAACAGATAAATGATGTTTTAAAGACCAAATGTTCCTCTTTCCACCCTCTGCCATTAGTTTTCAGCTGTAAATGGTTTGTTTGAGATATTACATGTTTTAGATGAATATGAATTTCCCATTAATTCAATTACGAGAAGAAATGACCACCTTGACAATTTCAAAAATGAGTGGCATTTCATCTTGAACTCCAAAGGAATCAAAACTCCAAAGTTTTGTGCAATCCCATAAAGATTCTTTATGGACATTCAGCCTGACTGGTCTATGCTGGTGCTTACATTTCACACTGGCCCCTTATTATTCAAGACACAATGTCATTATTATGTCTTCCGTTCCTTTTTCATGTGATTATCCAGCCTCCCATTAAATAATTCATAGTATCTTCCAATGAGGAGGAATTTCCTTAGCCAGAAGGTGGTAGATCTTTGGAATTCATAGCCACAGATGGCTGTAGAACCCAAAACACTTGATTGGTAAGGGTGTCACAGGTTACCATGAGAAGACAGAATGGGGTTGAAAGGGAAAAATAGATCAGCCATGATCGAATGGAGGAAAAGACTTGATGGGCCGAATGGCCTAATTCTGCTCCTATGTTTTAGGGTCTATAAGTCCTCCTAGAGGTTGTGAATGGTACTTTCAGCATAAAGAAGTTTCCTCTGAATTCTCAATCTGATTTATAACAGATGCACAATCAAGTGGAAATATTTGACTCCACATATAATTTGCAAACCAGGGTTGTTGAAAATATGGCCCATGACGACTCTTGGATTGAACCCCGAAAGGGCCACCACTGGGAATGATATTATCAAGTACCACTGCAGAGTTGTGGACAACTTGTACAAGGGAGAGGTGTTGTTGTGGTAACATGTTGGAGAGAAGATCATTGCTGGAATAGGTGTTGGTGAAGTGGGGGCTTCTGCGAGACAATAGCTGGAAACAGGATTGCAGAGGAATGACGATGGTTGAAGGGAAGGTGAGGATGTGGAAAAATATGGGTGATGAGAAATTGATGGAAATGGTGGTGTCTGTGATCAGGAAGATAAATTGGAGGGAGTTATCCGTTACAATGTAAAACTAAAGAAGGTACTTATTTGGCGATTCATGACATGGACTCTTTGGTAGCAAGCAAAGTAAGGGTGAAAATCTTTAGCTATTGTTGAAGCAGGCTTCAGCCTCATATTTGGACATGCTTTGGTGTTCTTATGGGCCTTCCATGCACGGTCTTCCATGTACAGTTTTGCAGAAGTATTTAAAAAAAGTATAGGACTTCGGCTGACCTGAAAATGGCCAAAAGTTGATCACGCTTGTTGTACACTCTTCCATAATGTAAGATTTATGCGAGTTCAAACCTGTCTTTGCTTTCCAAAGAAAATAGCTTTCTTTCTTTCATTTCACTATCCTGATTGTTTCCTAAAACCCTCCCCTTTATTACAAAAATCTGTTGATTGCGGTCTTCATATATATATTTTTTCTCATACAAATAATATGTGTGTGTGTGGGTAGAGATACAAACATTTACAAATCCAAGAGAAAAATTCCTTCTCAACTTGGAGACTCGTTATTCCAAAACCTCTATTTTGAGGGAAACATTGCCTCAGCATCTACCCTATCAAATCTTTTTCAAAATTTTGTCTTGCTGATTATCTCTCATTCTTCTAAACTGGTATTCATCCAATCAGTTCAACTTCCCTCATCAAACAACTCAACTTCTAGAATCAACCTTTGAGCATAATTTGAATTTCCTCCAGACATGATGCTGCGCAGCAGATGCGGCTCACCTGCAGTCCGTTTGTCTTTTTGTTTTTTTTGTGTTAATTGTAGGTGTTGGATGTGATGTAGTCTTTTTTGTGGTTGTGTACTATGTGTGGGGGGGGGGACCTATAAAAATGGTCTTCCGAACGGAGACGCAACCTTTTTTCTGGGTCGTGTCTCCGTTCACGCTGCGGCTTACCATCAGCCAAACACCTGGAGCTGGCGGCTTCCAACTGGGATCACCTGGGGCTCTGGTTTGCAGAGCCCGCGGACTGTACTCACCACCTGCGGAGTTGGCTGTCTTCGGAGGCTGTGGTGGCGCTGCGAGTGCAATTGCGACTCGCCTTCGCCTGCGAGTTCGGCCGTGGGCCACAGGCCCTGTGGACGGCAGAAGCTCGCAGGTCCCTGGGTGGGGGCCGACTTCGGGAGCTCCGGCAGCGGTAGCGTTGTCATCCGCCCCGAATCGCGAGGCTTGGGTCGGCTCGCTGCGGACATTTCACCGTTCGGGGCGGCCTAGAATAGGCCGCGGGATTTTCCACCGCCCGGCGGGGGCTTCAATGTCGGGAGCTCCGACCGCCCCGATGTGGCAATTTCGACTGCCTGACCGCAGGAGAAGACAGCAGGGAAGAGAAAGACATTCTGGCCTTCCACCACAGTGAGGAGGTGACTGGAGGAGACTCACTGTGATGGATGTTTTTTGTTTTATGTTGGTTTCTGTGATTGTGTGTTTTATTACATTCTTTTTAATTGCCTCTCATTGTTGACTGTGGGTAATGTAATTTCGTCCAAAAACATGTTTGTGGATGACAATAAAGGCTATTCTATTCTATGACATAGATCCTTAAGAAAATCAAAATGGTTGTCTGAGGTGTGGCATTGCAACTGTAGCCTTCCCGACAACACTCTTCCTTAGGAGAGAAAAGTGAAAGGGAAATATATTCCATAAGTTTCATGACCAGACCTTGGCCCTTAGGTTCCTGATTATACATCAGCCAGATCAAAATTAGGCGAATGGAAACCATGTCAGTAGATCCGATGTAGAGAATACCATTTACAAAAACAAGGGGTGGTTGGGGCAGAGGGGAAGGGGAATATTTGATGGATTCTTATCCTGGTGTACCTTGCCATCTATATTCCTGTTCAATAAACTGCACAAGGCAATATCAACATGCCTTACAAGAAAATGCTTTAGAAGGGAAAGAAATCCAATTTAATACTGCCTAGCTCCAAACCAGTTATCTACAAAGTCTCTTTTATAGATCATATTTAATCCTCCCAAAGTGCTCCAAAGCAGCAAACAATATTGGTAGGATCTCACATAGGAATGTCAACATTGACATGACCTACCGACTGCTCTGCAGGCTGTTACTAAATCATACCAGTAGATCAGCACTTGGTCCTACCTTTCTGCTCGGACTTGAGTCTCGACTGACAACTTGTCCCCTTGAGGAAGTTTGCTTATGGGTACGTTGCCTCTGCTGAGTTGGCGATGGATATGCATTTCCTGAACCAGACCTGTAGTCTGAGGTTTCAATCTCCACCTTCTTCCTGCGTGGTGGCGACAGGTCTGAGTCAGAAGAATGCTGACCTCCCTTTCGTGGGGGTGAAAGGTCAGAATCAGAATCCTTTGGTTTCCGTGGAGATCCTCTTGCTCTTCTGTCCTTGTCTCTCGTTGGAGACAATGCTAGGTAAGAAAGGTTTTCACAATCAAAAATCAGTATTTTAAAATATATAATTTTGCAAAGCCAGGCACAAATCAGCAACATCTAGACATCAAGATGAAAGCCTTGGCCACACAGGAGATGGAGCAGGTAGTTCATTAACCATTATGATGACTTTACATTCAACTTGCATTATACTTAGCCTTCTTATAATTATTCGTTTAAACTATGTTGTGTGAGTTTATTCTGCATCTAATATGTGCTGCATCTATCTTGACTTAGCATTGCTTGAGTTGATAGCAAATATTAAAAAAGGAAATTGGGTTGCAGTGTTTCCAATCCAATTCCCCATCTCCCGTTGTCTCTGGGAAATATACTTTATGGGTTGGAGATAGGTTAAAGTCAAAACAGTTTTTTGCATTTCTAGATGATGAAAGATGTCAGGATGTATTTTTTCTGCTAGGGGAAAAGTCAGGGAGATAATACATACTCTTTCCATGTGACAAGTCTGTTGATCTGCTTGATTTTTCTGCGTTTTTCTTCCTTGGAGGTGAAAGGTCAGGAGAATCATGACGTCCTTTCCTTGGAGGTGAAAGGTCAGGAGAATCATGACGTCCTTTCCTCGGTGAAAGGTCAGGAGAATCGTGGCGTCCCCTCCGAGATGGTGAAAGGTCAGGAGAATCGGTCCACCTGTCCGGACCAGGTGAAACATCTGATGAATCATGGCGTTGCCTTCTGGTCGCTGAGTGGTCAGGTGAATCTGCTCCCACTTTTTTCTTAGAAAGCTGAGAACCATAATTCATCCCTTTTCCTGGTAGAGAATCAAAACCTGGTAATGAACTAAAAGAAAAACACACATTCGTGTATCAAAAATACAGGTTCTTGGTTCAATAACAATGTCAGCACTTTTACTCACCACTTTAATTGTCTACACAATACTTTCTATTAGTTTGGCTGTACAACAAGTGTAAAGGCATCATGTCTCTATCGACTGCATTGCAAATGATATGTTTGCTTCTACTCCACCATTAGAAGTCCTGCCTTCAACCATCCAAACCCTCAGCAAAAATCCTCTCTGCAATCAATTTTAGCCCTCTCTCTCTCTCTCTCTCTCCTTCAAAAAGATTATTGAAACCTAATTCTTTTATCAAGGATTTAATCATCCACCCTATCATTTCTTTATCATGGTTTTATAAAGCTCCTGTGAACCATCTTGGGTTGTCTGGTGTTGGTGTTGGAAAAATGCTCATAAAACCCCAAACGGTAGGTTAATCATCTATTGTAAACAGGCCCAAAGAAGGGCAGTGAATGAAGAACTGAGTGATATGCCCATTTGAAGAATCAGCAAATGAATATAAATGCCTGCAGCACCGAAATAGACCATCTGACTGCTAATGGTATTTATGCACCACATCTTCTCCTACCATCTACTATTACCGCACATTCTTCAGCTTGTTTCACCCAAGTGTGCATATCGAACTTCCTCTGAAATTAATCTACTCTATGTACCTCTTTACTGACTTTTCTGAAGATATTAGCATTCATCTTATTTGTTATGCCCTTTAGTCATGGATTTCCTCTTCCAATATTTATGATATCTAATGCCTCCAAAACCGGAGGTTTCCTTATAGGTATTGAAGCAAGCATTAGATACATCAATAATAGACAAAAGAGCAGCGTCCAGCAATTCAAACTTACCTGCCAGTTTGTGTTTGTAAAAACAGGTCTGAGCCCTGTGAGTCTGTATTTTCATCTAAAAGAAAACACAAAAGCATTAATGGCCCTTAAAGCAGGCGTTATTCTCTAATACATCTTATTAATGATGACACAAGAGTGCAGATGCTGGAATCTAGGGTAAAACACAAACTGCTGTAGGAATTCGTCGAGTCAGGCAGCATCTGTTGAGGGAAATGGACAGATGGCATTTTGGGTCATGACGCTTTTTTGGTTGAAGGGCCTCACATGAAAAGTCATCAATCCATTTCCCACCATGGTGGACACTGCCTGACCTGCTGAGTTCCCCAGTTTGTTTATTACTTCCTTTTAATTGATGAGGATAAAGGTTAACTATCAGTGTCTCTATTTGCCAATTTTCTTGAACTGAAGGGTGGGTGTTGTGGGGACGGCAAGGAAATCACCAGAATTCACCTGGCAATTTAAACATATGTGGCACTGAATCCAAATTCACCTTAACCTAAATGTGAGTATTTAATGAAGTCTTCAAACAAAATGACGGGAAAACAGTAGTGCTCCAGCTCCAATTACCTGGTTCAATCCTTTAGGACAAGAGAGCGGCCATCAAACCAGATCTATTTGTGATCATGACTCCAAAATAACATGTTCGATTCTGAATGGCCCTTTGAAGTAGCCCAACACACTATTTGGTTCAAGATGGCCCATTAATACTTTGGTACCCGGGAGTGGGTAACAGATTCTGGCCATGGCAGCAATGTTGACATTTCATTTCAATAATGCATTCAAAAGGGACGCTGTTGCTTTTGACAGGATTTCAAAATCCCACCATGAAACTGATATACAACCATTCAGAAAAGTTGACATCTTGATTTTACCACATACCGCCTAAAACTTTCCACTTGCTGGATCGAAATTCTTCCATTTGCTGAATAATTACAGGTCTCTCATCGATTAATTCTGCAACCTAAGAAAGAAGGCTTGGAATGAACATGAAATACAATATAACGTTGACTTTCAGTAACATAATGCCTTTAATGTCGTAAAATGTTCCAAAACATTCCACAGGAACATCACCAAAATATCTGGCACTAAGCTGAAAAAAATATTGGAAAAGATGAGGAAAGACTTTGCTTAAAGAGGTAAGTGTTACGGATTATTTTTGAGAAGGGTAATAATATATAATAATATATTCCATTATTTGTCCCACACCGGGGAAATTTGCAGTGTTACAGCAGCAAAGTGGATAGCAAGAGACATTCATTATAAATAAAAATAAAGACAAGGATAAATTGTCATCATTTACTGTGTATTCCTTTAATGTTACTGTTGACTGGTCTGCTGGGAGTAGCGCTGGTTGTGCAGTCTCACAGCAGCGGGAAGAAAGGACCTCCGATATCTCTCCTTCACACACTTGGGGTGAAGGAGTCTGTCACTGAAGGAGCTACTCAGTGCAGTGACAGTGTCCTGCACGGGGTGGGAGTCGTTGCCCAGCAGCGATGTTATCTTTGCCATCATCCGCCTCTCTCCCACCACCTGTACTGAGTCAAGGGGACAACCCAGGACAAAGCTGGCCTTCCTGATCAGCTTGTAGAATCTCTTCTCCTCTGCTGCTGAGATGCTGCTGCTCCAGCAGACCACTCCATAGAAAATGGCTGATGCCACCACAGTGTTGTAGAAAGTCCTTAGGAGTGCCCCCTGCACACCAAAGGACTTCCAGATTCAGGGATAGTTTCTTCCCAGCTATTATCAGGCAACTGAACCGTCCTCTCACCAGCTAGAGTGTGGTCCTGACCTCCCATCTACTTCATTGGAGACCTTTCAACTATCCTTAATCAGAGTTTATCTTGAACTAAATGTTATACCCTTAATCCTAATCTGTACACCGTGAACGGCTTGATTGTAATTGTGTATAGTCTTTTCGTTGACTGGATAGCACGCAACAAAAACCTTTTCATTGTATCTTGGATCATGTGACAATAATAAAGTAAACAAAATGAACTAACTTTTGATAAGGATACTTTGGAAAGACATTTGGAAGAGAAAAAGGATATCTTTTGGAATTGTTCAAATGGATGCAGCACATTTTTCAATACTATGCTTCCTGCACCATTCAGTTAGCAGCAATCTTTCAGACTACTATTAAAAATACTATTTGAGTTGCCATGTTATGATGTGACAAGCGTCAGGGCAGAAAGCAATTTCCAGGAATAAAGTTATCTGTCTATACATACCACAGGATCTTCATCATCATCACCAGACTCCACCTCCAACGTCGCAAGGTTCTTCCAAGTCACATCATCATCCACAATCCGCATTCTGTGTAATGACAACAAGGAGAGATTTTCAACTTATTGTGAGCTAATGTCAGAACCACGTCATACAAATGCTTAGTAAGAACAATGTTTAAATAGCAAAATAAAAATAGAAAGCTGCCTGCACCACAATGATAAAACAACAATGGTAAAAAAACAAAGCGCTTATGCCAAACAACTATAAAGTAATGGTCTGTTTAACTCTAGACACTACACTTTATAAAGGATATAATGACCTAGGAACGGGTATACAGTGCAGTATCATGGATGACGAATCTGTTATGGGAATGCAAAGGGGAGTTAAAACAGAAAGCAATGGGAAAATTCAGCAGACCGGGCGCACCTAGCGCAAGTGTTCGGCGAAACTATACCCTAAGTCTATGCTTGGTTTTGCTGATGGAAAGGAATTCAAGAGTGCAATGTAAAGCTAGTGGGAGGGATATAGGTGGAGGAGGGAGAAAGAGGGGCAGATAGTGAGAGAAATGCGTGTACACAGCACGGGGGGGGGGGGGGGGGGGGGGAGGAGGGTGGCAGGTAAGGGGGACAACAGGAAAGAGATAGGGGGAAGGGGGAGATGTTACTTAAAATTGGAGAATTCAATGGTTCATACCTTTGGGTTGTAAACTACCCAAGTGGAATACGACGTGCTGTTCCTCCAGTTTACATGTGGCCTCCATTTGGCAATGGAGGCCCTATTCAAAACATATTGGTGTGAGGATGGAAACGGGGGTTAAAATGGTTTAGCAACAGGAAGATCCAGCATCTCTTGGAGGACTAAGTGCACGTGTTCAGCAAAATGGCTGCCTAATCTACATTTGTCAATGTAAAAGGGGCCACATAGGGAGCCAAATGTAGTGGATGAGGTTCGAAGAAGTGCATGTGAATGTCTCACATGCAAGGGCTACTGGGGAGGAGGATTGAGCAAACATGATACATACCCTACAGGTGAAAGTACCTGGGGAGGGGACCGTTTGAGTGGGAAGGGATGTGAACCAAGGAGTTGCAGAATGTGGAAAGGGGTGTTCATGTCTCTTTTTCCAATGCCCCCCTCCTCCCCCATGTCTCCTACATTACTTCCTCCACATCCCTTCCACTATATCTCTTCTTCTGGCTTCACATTTCATTCTTCTCTCCTTATCTGAGAGTCCTCGGTCTCCTTTTCAGTTGTTCAGTTCTATAACAGTTGACCCTTGCTCCATCCATCTGTCTATCAATCCCCCTCACCTGTAGCACCTATTCGTAGGCTTTATTCCCCCATACCACAATCTACCCCCATACCCCCATACCCATCCTGAAAATGTTGCCGATCCATTCCCTCCACAGATGCTGCCTGACTCACTGAATTACTCCAGCACTCTAGCATCTGAAGTTCCTTAAACACTGAGGGACAGTCCCGGGTAACAGTCCTTCAAACACTTGAAGGATATATTGTTCAAAGAGGCCAAATGAGTGGTATTGGTGATTTGTAAATAGCGTGACGTACTGATTGCACGGTATTTCTTATTTAATGAGTGACGTGTGTAGGGAAGAAACTGCAGATGCTGGTTCAAACCAAAGATAGACACAAAAAGCAGGAGTAACTCAGTGCGACAGGCAGCATCTCTGGAGAGAAGGAATGGGTGACTTTTCGGGTCCAGACTCTTCTTCAGAGTTTGTTTTTAAAATAGAACTGCACACGAGGGCAAATTCTGTGTCTGGTTGATTACACTTCATAACGACCCATTCCTTCTCTCCTGAGATGCTGCCTGACCTGCTGAGTTACTCCAGCATTTTGTGCAATAAATACCTTCGATTTGTACCAGCATCTGCAGTTATTTTCTAACACTTCATAAGTGGTTGTTTTACTAGCGCAGGTCGGAGTGAGTCGGGTAGTGATTAGATGTTGAAGTGGGCTGAGTTGCGTCCAGTATGAGGGTTACCGCTCACGACATAGGAGCTACGTTTATGGTGGGGGTTATAACTGCCTCTCCCCTAGTAGCTGCCTGCGCCTGAACATGGGCCGTTCCTGACACCATTTAAAGCGGGCGCTCCATTAACCGGTCGCAGCCCGCGGGCCTCGGCAACTAATGGGGTTCTTACCCCCCGCCTTTGGTCTTCGCTTTTCGCTTTTTCCTCCCGGCTGGAAGCTCCCGGTCCCCCTGCTTGCAGGACTCGGAGCCGCTGAGGTACCGCTTCAAATACTCCTCTTTGCTGAGCGCCGCCATGGCAATCCCAACCAGCACCGCGCCCGTCACCTAAGCAACGTTGGCGTCATGACGTCGTCGCGACGCCATCTTGGTCAAGGAGAACCCTCCCCCCCCCCCCCCCCCAAAAAAATCGTCATCTCCATATAAAAGGCGCCTTCGCCATCTTAGTGAAGGAGACATTGGGAATTTTCTCATGGTCCTGGAGTTTTACATGATCTGGTTTGATCTTTTGGCCCCTATTGCAGACATGGCAAAATAACAATCACAATGACTGAATAATTTCATCAGTGTGTTTTAACCCTTTTATAATGAACTTAGAGGTGGAGATTGAAGACTGGATATGATATACTTAAAACACCCAAGCCTCATGCTAATTCATTTCTGATGATTCTCAGAATTGAAGTAGTTTACTGTTTCACTTTCCACACTTTGCAGAACCCCTTCATTCTTGCAAATTTAATTCACGTGGGAGTTTCCATGTTGTATCTCTAAACTAAACTTATGTCCGTACTTTAACAGACACTTCCCTGCTCTCTTCACAACTTAAAACTAATTTTCTCACTTTTCCCAGAACTGATCAAGGGTCCTTGACCAAAAAAAGTGAATCAGTTTCTTTCACCACATATACTGCTTGCACATACAGTGCTTCCAGTATTTATTTTTAAATTTCCAGCACTGGCTTAATTAATGAATAACCTCAAATCTCACTTGAGGAAATATGTTGTGTACAAATCGAGAATGCACAAGGCACCAATTACAAGGTTTTTGTTAAACACCAATCAGAAAGTCAACAGATAGAAGAATTTAAAAGTGTGAAGAGTCCATGGATACAATCAGGAAGTTTGATCAGTTAGCATCTTAGTTTAGACAGCATGGAAACAGGCTCTTTGGCCCATGGAATCCATGCCGACCATCGATCACTCATTCACACTAAGTCTGTTATACCACTTTCTCATCCACTTGCCCCGCTCACGAGGGGTAATTTACCGTAGCCAACTAAATTACAAACCCGCACATCTTTGGGATGTGGGAGGAAACTGGAGCACCCGGATGAAACCCACGCTGTCACACGGAGACTATGCAAACTCCACAGACAGCATCCACGATTAGGATCGAATCCGAGTTGTGAGGTAGCAGCTCTACCAGCTGCACCAATGTGCTGCCAAAAGTTACAAAAATATTTACAAAGTGCTGGTTCCAAGGCTTATTAAGAAGTATATATTGGCAATTGCCAACCCTATGTTTTAGATTATTTTTTAATTAATAAGATGAGGTGGTTCAAATTAAACAATTTGAAAATGAAATCAATGATTTTTGAAAAAGGAGCTGGACAAGTTTTGAGAGTGACTGAAATCTTTTATACGTAAAGGTTGATGGTTTGTTGGAATATGTTGCCCTGTAAGTCACCACCTGTACTCAACTTAAATGAGAATCTTTTCTATCTGGTCTGATCATTGCCTCTTTGTAGCGATCAATAGTTATGAGCGATAGGAGGCTTTCAAAGATTACATTATACTAAAATGAAACTGATTTGAAGGATCAGGTCAGACCAACATGTCTAATTGGGCAAATGAAAGAAAGATTCCCTTTCATTCAAACTTCAAGCATATTTAACTCAAGGAGTAGAGGTCCCCCTTTTCCAGTTCTTAAAATTGGATTTATTTATTTTTTCTTCCTCTGAAATAGAACAATCTGGAATGTTCATATTTTGCCCAATAATGAACATTGGAGGGAAAGAGCCTCAAATGCCAACATGAAACAAATGACAGAATTTCAGTCTTCATGACAAGATTCCAAAGACCTTTTCTCCTCAATTACAAAACAGAATAATATGAGCAAGTCTAAGCCATTAATTTTCATACATCTTTTACCTAGTGGACCAGACAGAAGTCACCATTCCATACAGATTGGAAATTCAGTTGAGTCTCTTTTAACACCTTCCATTGGTAATTTCAGTCTGAAGAAGGGTCTCAACCCGAAACGTCGCCCATTCCTTCTCTCCTGAGATGCTGCCTGACCTGCTGAGTCACTCCAGCATTTTGTGAATAAATACCTTCGATTGGTCATTTTGATCATTAACGCATTTTATTTAGATTTGTTTTTGCCAGCTGGTCAGGAGAAAAACTACAGGGGATACTCATGATATTTATTAGATACCTTGTGACTGAATTTTACACTTTCAAAGGGTATGAAAAGTTACAACAAAACTAGGAACATAGGGGACATTTATTAATGGAAATAGGAACAAATTGTTTCAAACTGACAGCAAAATGTAAAGATGCTACATGATTCAAGAATGCAGCATCTTATTGTTTAGTTTTCAGACTATCCAACATCTGCAATTTCTCCACTTTGTATTAATGAATGTTCCCTGTCCGGACATGCAAATGTACTTGGGATTTTTCAATAGGCCGAGTCATTTTATGCATTATAGTCTACAGACAATTGGCAAATAATGTAGATACCACCTTTCAGCCATGTCTTTAAGATATGGAGGAAACTCAGCCCATTTTGGGACGTGAAATAAAAAGTTTGAATAAGGTTATTCAAGATTAAGACTGTGAAATAGTTCTTGGAAATCAAATTGCATAAAGTCTCCCAGCAGAATTATGGTGGATGGTTGCATTTCAGATGCAGCAAGTAGGTCATTGCCTGTAAGTTCCCCTTATTTCACCCTGATCAGGAAATATACAGAGATCTTCTCCCCAAACAGGAGAGGAATGGAGCAGAATAGATGATTGGGTACATGCCCCAGAAAAATCTTCTTCCATCACACATCACGCAAATGTTCAGGAAGTTTTTTTTTTTTAATCTTGTTTGAACATGTTCAGATTCATGTCACGTTCCTCTATAAATAATCCAATGTCTTGTCCTTTACTTAAATAGGGTTCCTTTTGACAAGAACACATCTTGAAAATGTCACATTGTCTCTTCCACTACAACCTGCTCTCAATTCAGGTTGATGCAATCTGCTGCTGCTGCTGATAATTTTCAGTTTTCATTTCATTCAAACCAAGTTCCTCATTATGTTCAAACGTGCGCTCATATTTCTCAATCTTCATTTCTGGATCAGGATCTGGGGCATACAAATTCTGCAGAGAGAAAAAAAACATTCAACATTAGTAATGACAGGAGAAAAACAATTAGGTGGATAATTTTCTGCAGTGTCTATAATTCTCTACTCTGCAAAATCTCTTCAAGAATCAGCCTTTTTACATCAAGCGGTTCGTTGTCACTGCAAAAGACCCACAGAGTCTGCATTTGGCCATTTTGATCATTCACTGAATGGAGACGGCGAGTACAATAGCATGGAGGCTCAGTGACTGGATACAGTCAGAGATCTGGACTTTTGATCTAGAGACAAAAGTTTGCATCCTACCACGGTAGTTGGGGAATTTGAAATCTGGTCCAGTCTCACATATAATCATTGTGAATCTACTGGGTTGTCAGAAAAAAATCTGGTATCATAAGTAGCGTTTTGGGAAGGAAACCTGCTGACCTAGATCTAAAGAAGGATCCCGACTTGAAATGTCACCCATCCTTTTTCTCCAGAGATGCTGCCTGACAGCGGAGTTATTCCAGCACTTTATGTCTACCCGCTGACACATCCTGGCTTGTATGTAACACCAGAGCCACCAAGATAGTTGATTCTCAATTCAGGAGCAATTAAGCATAAGCAGAAGCATAAAATATTCGACTTGCCAGTTAAATATACATCCAACTAGTGAATACATGAAAAATAAGCAATATTTTGTGACTGGTTCGTCTGTAAATAGTGACTGTTCAGTGCTCAGCTTCATAACAAAATTTCACATGTAAAAACCATACAAATGGACTTGGGTAAAAAAAACATTGACTCCTGACATGGATATGATGGGCCAAATGGCCTCATTCATTGCTGTAATTTTTCATTTTTCACCCGTGAAGTTACTATTTGCTTTTCCACTATTTGCTCAAGCTTCCTGTTTTTACATCATTGAAGTAATTGCATTAGTACTTGCCTGGAGATAACTATTTCCAGCTGGATCATCAAGAATAAGGTGAGCTTCTTTTTTAACCAGCATAATCTGAAGAGGGATATCATAATTCAAAGTGTTTATCACAAGCAAAAAAAAAATCAAAATGATCCACAAAAAATAACACAGCTGCATGCAATTGAGGAATCCTGATGAATGAAAAATGTGACTCATACATTGGTGGGTCATCCTTTGTAGATGCATAGAGAACCTGGCATTTCAACTTCATACATAATGAATTAATTCAGTACAACATCACGAGATTGCACCAAATCCAAAAGGAACATAAACAATGGTTTTAATAATCTTGCAGAATAAATGGAAGATTGTTCCATCTAGATTACTATGGACAAATGACTCATATCACAGTGAAATATATGATGGATGGATATATGATAAAAGGGGACAAAATGGATACGGTGAACTGGTTCAGAACCTGTTTTAGTCATACCCCGCTGGGATTCAAGATGCATGGGCTTGAACCATTTTCTCTATTCTATCACCAAATACAAGTGGAGGTTTATTGACCTGTCAAAGATTTTCTTTTCTTTGTGCACAGCTACAGTGGCAGGTACCAGGCTCCCTCACTTTACAATTTGCTTTGTTTGACTGTCCTTTACAGAAGAACAGAAAGTCCTGTAAACATTATACTGCTAGAATTAGGAACATGGCTCACATAAAGCCCAATCATGAGGAAAAGTACAAACTTTGCAATCACCACAGTTACTCTTGTTATGATATATTATTTTTAACCAAGGTAATCACTAGTCCTTGGTTTGATACTAGCTTCCTGTGTAATCAGTGTACCCGCCAGAATTCATTCAGACAAGATGAGCTGCAACAATACTCAGTTGCAGTTTTACCATGACATTCTGCCATTGTGCATATTCTGAGTAAACTGAACTGGAAATCTACCTTACTTTGGAAACACAAGAGACTGTATACGCTGGAATCTTGTACGAAAAATAAACTGCCGGAAGAACTTAGCGAGTCAGGCAGCATCTGTGAAGGGACATGGGCAGATGATGTTTCAGTCTGAAGAAGGGTCCTGACCTGAAACGCACTGTCCATTTCCCTCCACAGATGCTGCCTGATCCTAAAGCCAAGTTCCCTCAGCTGTTGGTTTTTATACAGGTGCTCCCTGGCTTACGATGCTTCGACTTGTGATATTTCGACTTTGCGATGGTGCAAACGGCAGCGACGCGTAACGAGCCGCAGCTCGCTTCCAGCCACGTGATCACGTTTATTAAATGCATTACAACATACGATATTTTCAGTTTGTGATGGGTTTCTCGGAACAGAACCCCATCTAAACTGAGGAGCACCTGTACATCATTCGTTTACTTGGAATATATATGCACGGTAGCGCAGCGGTAGAGTTGCTGCTTTACAGCGAATGCAGCGCCGGAGACTCAGGTTCGATCCTGACTACGGGTGCTGCACTGTAAGGAGTTTGTACGTTCTCCCCGTGACCTGCGTGGGTTTTCTCCGAGATCTTCGGTTTCCTCCCACACTCCAAAGACGTACAGGTATGTAGGTTAATTGGCTGGGTAAATGTAAAAAAAAAAAAATTGTCCCTAGTGGGTGTAAGATAGTGTTAATGTACGGGGATCGCTGGGCGGCACGGACTTGGTGGGCCGAAAAGGCCTGTTTCCGGCTGTATATATATGATATGATATGATAAATACAAAATGTAAATAAAAACTTTACCTCATTCAACTTGTCTGCAAATTCTTTAAGTTTTACATATTTTTCAGGAACATTGCTGTCTCCTACATAAAATGGGTTCTTTGCCACAATCTAACAAAGGAGAGAATATGAAAGCCTTTTTTCAGTGTTTCAATCCACAAAAGCTATCATATTGTTAACAATGTTTAACAAAACAAAAGTTGACTCACAAGTAACCTTACAGTTTTTCCATTTGCTCCCTTGTTCCCATGTTCTTGCCGGTGATTACCTTACTATCAGTACATCAATAAAAATCATGCAAGATCACTAGAATTATAATGTTCTAGTATCCTCTCTCACTCCACTGCTCACCCTGACAGTGGAACATTTCAGATAGATTTCTGCTACAAATTGAGCAGACGAATATATATTTCAGGATTCATATTCCTGCTTCTGATACGCGAGCATGGATATGATTTTATAAACCTCAAATGTTTATAAAATCCCGAGGGACATAGAGAGGTGAATAGGGTTGAGAAGTCTCAAACTAGAGTGCATACATTTAAGGTGAGAGGGAAAAGATTTAAAGGAGAATTGAAGGGCAGGTTACTCCACAGAGGATGGTGGGCATATAAAATGAGCTGCCAGAGGATGTGGTGGAGGCGGGTACAATTACAACATTTAAAAAGACACGAAGACAAATATTTCGATTGTGCATTTTAAATAATAACTTTTGGTATTGCCTTGTTTCATAAATTATTCCAAACATTTCTCAGTGAAAATATTCTCCCTGCTGATGCTTCCCATTGACTGATTAGATTGATTTTTTTTAATTTATCAGTGCTACTTTTCTTTTGGGACTGCTAGAGGAGAGGAGCAAAACCATTTCCTTCCCTTGAAGATAGGAACAAAATGCTGGAGTATTTCAGCAGGACAGGTAGCATCTCTGGTTAGAAGGAATGGGTGACGTTTAGCATCGAGACCCTTCTTCAGTCTGAGAGTCACGGGAGAGGGACACAGATAAAGAATGTAAGGTGTGAAAACGAGATATCAAAGTGGATGGAGTTCAAGGAAAATGTAGAATAGATCATTGTTAGCTAAAGGAGCGTGACAACGAAGATTACAAAGATAAAAATGTAATCAAGAAGACAGCCAGACTGGCCGGAGAACTAGGATGGGCGAAGGTATGGAGAGAGAGAGGGAAAGCAAGGATTACTTGATTAGAGAAGTTTATACTCATACCGCTGGGTTGTAAGCTGCCCAAGCAAAATATGAGGAGCTGTTCCTCCAATTTGCATTGGGCCTCATTTTGACAGTGGAGGAGGGCCAGGACAGAAAGGTATGGAAATGGGCAGGGGAGTTAAAGTGTTTAGCAACCGGGAGATCACCTTCCCTTCCCTTCATAAAAGCTGCAGCACAAGGACCCACAATGACCTTTGTTACGTATCCTTGCTTTTCACACCTGAAAGTTTGTGAGATTATAAAGGTGATTACCAATTCTTTTATATCTGCCAACAGTCCTTCCAAGGTAGTAAACTTTCCTCCAAGAATTCCCATGCCCAGCTCAAATTCCAGCTCTGGAATAGATACAAAGCAGGTTTCAGACTGAAAAACAAGGACATAATTAAAAGCATGGCCACGAAAAGCACAGGACATTTGCAAATAACATTTTGAAAAAGTTTAGGGATAAATGTAAAATTATAAACCAGGTTAAATGTACAAATTCAAGTAGGTTTGCCCATCTTACAAAAAAACTCAACATCTAAGTAGCACTAAAAAGATGGTATACCTTGAGCAGGTCCCTGGTCAGGTCCGATGGGTCTGTAATACGTAGTGTGATTTTGGTACCCAAAGCTTCAGTCGCTCCTCCGGACTTAACCTACAATTAGAAAAATACTCTGATGAATGTCACTGTATAATTCCAGCTTTTAGGTTTTTTTCTTACTTTCATTCATCCCAATCCACTCACCTGAAGAAGGTACCATCCAAAGGGTGGGTGTTTTGCTTTTAACGCCACATTCCAGTACCCTTGTGGGCACATCAGTGAGCAATGCAGCCTACTTTACTAAAATGTGCAACACAATCAACAATGGATGCAAACATTGCAGCACAAGCCACTAAAGGTCTTTCGTTTTCTCACCTTTTAACGGAAGGACATAAAAGATCACTTGTATCTACCCGTTTAGTGACCACGAGAATAAATTGAACAGTGCATTGACCAGATTAGAATCCTCCATGCATGTAGAACCAGAACACAAGCAAATTGTTAGCAGCTCTTGCCGATGTGCTAGTCAATAATTCTACTCAACATCCCCTGTGAGGTTTAATACATTTTAATGGTTACTCTTTGAAATACACTTTTGCAAGGGCTATATATTTACACACACACCGATCAGCCAAAACATTATGACCTGATGAGCCAAAACATTATGACCACCTGCCTAATATGTTGTTGGTCCTCCGTGTGCAGCCCCATACGCAGCAGGGTGCGATACACTGTATATTGTGACACATTCCTCCCGTGACCACCATTAAAATTTTCTGTGACCTGCTGTTGGATCGGACCAGACGGGATAGCCTTCATTGCCCTCGCGCATTGATGAGCCTTGAGCGTCCAACACCCTGTCGCCGGTTTGTGGTTTGTCCCTCCTCGGACCACTATCGGTAAGTACTCACCACTGCTGACCAGGAGTACCCCACAAGCCTTGCCGTTTCAGAGATGCTCTGACCCAGTCCTCTGGCCTTAACAACCTGGCCCTTGTCAAAGTCGCTCAGGTCTTTACTCCTGCCCATTTCTCCTGCATCCAACACATCAATTTCAAGAACTGACTGTTCACTTGCTGCCTAATATATCCCACCCCTTGACAGGTGCCATTGTAACGAGATAATCAATTTTATTCACTTCGCCTGTCAGTGGTCATAATGTTTTGGCTGATCGGTGTATGTCTTGTGTTGAGGAGGACAAAATAAGTGCCTTATTATTACAGCATAAACACAAGTGCATCAGTGAACATGCAAACCTGCAACTCCTTCACAAATCTTTGAAGGCAGTAGGTGTATGGGTGGTGGAAGACCAGTTACCCATAGTTATTCTTAATTATATTAATCCACACCAGTTTTGTCAGTAACTGTGGATGAGGTCGCCAGACGCTCCACGTGCTTCTGGAATGGCTCAGGATACAGGAACAATTAGAGGGGAATCAATTTCTTTACGAAATAAAGAACAGGAGGGGTAAAATAAATATACACACATTAAAAACCTGAGCCAACAAGTAACGATTTACCTCATTGGTCCGGTGTCCACATGTTTCACAGTTTGTTGCCATGATGATCACCTCCTTGAAGTGTGGGATTTCTGGAAGCCTTTGGTAAAGGAAGCCACTGACAGGACTCCAGATCAAGACTTAATTTCAAACATATTAACAATGTGACTGCAAGATAGGCAGTGAGTCTGCCATGCTTGGGCTTGCCAGCAATTAATTATTTGAGTTTAGTTTATTTACAAGTTTAGTTTATTTGTGACAAGCAGCATCTGAAATAATGAATTCCAAGGAATAATATTCACGATTCCTGAGGACACAGTGAAGTAGTCAGAAATGAATTCACATCCGGAATCTTAGAATCATCTTTGATCAAACCCTCTCCTTCGACAAACACATCAAACACATCACAAAGACAGCCTTCTTCCACCTCAAAAACATTGCCCGTCTCCGTCCATCCCTCTCCTCCACAGCTGCAGAAACCCTCATCCACGCCTTCATCACCTCCCGTCTGGACTACTGCAACAGCCTCCTCTATGGCGCACCCTCAAAAATCGTCAGTAAACTTCAATACATTCAAAACTCCGCTGCCCGTCTACTCACCCACACCCCGATCTGTGACCATATCACCCCCGTCCTTTATAAACTCCACTGGCTCCCCATCCCCCAGAGAATCCAGTACAAAATCCTCCTCATAACCTACAAAGCCCTCCATAACCTGGCCCCATCCTACCTGACTGACCTCCTCCACAGGCACACTCCCACCTGCACCCTCCGCTCTGCTGCTGCCAATCTCCTATCCCCCCACATCCGGACCAAACTCAGATCCTGGGGGGACAGGGCTTTCTCCATCGCTGCTCCCACCCTATGGAACTCACTACCCCAAACCGTTAGAGACTCCTCCACACTCACCACATTCAAAACATCGCTGAAGTCTCACCTGTTCAGTACTGCCTTCAACCACTGAAGGTCACCTCACCTTCTGTCTCCTTTCTCTGTTCGTTTATTTATTTACTTATTTATCTATTTATTCATTTCCCTATGTTCTCTAAATCTCTGTAAAGCGTCTTTGAGTATATGAAAAGCGCTATATAAATAAAATACATTATTATTATTATTATTAAAGTTCTCCGTTTCTGACCATAAAACTATTCGGGAAATAAAACAGTTGGAAGATAAAGCTGAATACTGCTACTTTGACTATTGTTATAGGCTACTACGGATGTGATGCATGAATAGCCAAGTCATTGCAAGTTTTGCCAAGCCATTTCAAGTCCTACCAAGCATGCAGGCACATTACTTTTCAGATCATTTTAATTACATCTAGTTGTAATCATTTTAGTTGACCAGTAACCACCTCCCTCCAGATCAAGCACCTTAAAATGGGACTCGCAGTTCTTGCTAATGTGGGACAAGCTGAAATTCGTTCTTAAATATACGATGAGAAGTTTACATTTTAAAACATTAACTTGTCTTTTCCATCCCTGATGTTGATTGATCTTTTAAGTGATTCCAGAATGGTGCATTATTTCCAATGTATTCTGAAGATTTAATCTCAAAATATGTCACATTTTCACCGACATTATTTGTTAGGAAATATTTCACATTAATTAAGTCAAAGCATATTATGGAGTGATGCATTAGTTTATCGTTGGACATTTTAGTTAGTTACCAGTAAATAAGGAAAGTGTAAATGAACAACAAAGACCTGGTGAATCACAGGCTGAATTGCCCTTCTGCGCCATATTTGTTTAGTCATACTTAGCCTAGTAATGAGCAATTGGTCTTTGCCCCAATACAATGATAATGTTTTCCTTTGCCAAAGACACACTGGCTTGTCCAGCTCACCATTCCAAACAGCAAAACTATGCTGTGTAGGAAGGAACTGCAGATGCTGGTTTAAACCGAAGATAGACACAAAAAGCTGGAGAAACTCAGCGGATCAAGCAACATCTCCGGAGGAAAGGACATTTCGGGTCGCCACCCTTCTCAAGACTCAGTCTCGACCCAAAACGTCACCTATTCCTTTTCGCCAGAGATGCTGCCTGACCCGCTGAGATCCTCCAGCTTTTAGTATCTAGCAACACTATCCTACCACCCAGGGCCGTTTTTACAGCATTATGGGCCCCCGGGCAAAGCAGTGTACTGGGGCCCCTACCGTTACTCTCCCCCACCCCCCTTTCCCTACCAGCCCCCCCCCGTCGTGCCGGCGAAAAGCACTTACCGAAAAGCACTTAGCGATGGACTTAGGGTGCTACATTGTTGCGAAAAGCACTTATGGATCGCTGTGAGAAGCACTGAAAATGTTGCGAAAAAAGCAGTTATTGAACCTACATTTTTAAAGTAGTATTTATTTATTGCAAGTCACTTAACATACACAGATCAGCATGGGGGCCCTATGCTCGTGGGCCCCCGGGCAAATGCCCATCAGGCCCATGCGTTAAGACGGCCCTGCTACCACCATCAGGTTGCCACCCAGGATTACTAACATAGTACTCCAACAAAAATGATTAGATTGATGGTGGGGCTTGTTATTGGTGCGATAATGACAAGTCCAGCCATTTCCTCTGTATGGACTGATAAAGGAAAAGGGAAAAAACATATATAATCACGATCCGCCGATTTTGAAACTAATGCAGTTCTTAAAGTGGCTGTTGTTAGTTAGAAGAAAAAATCCTGAAGGTAATATTTCAGGCCATTCAGAAAACAATCCATAAGTTCTTTTTCTGCCAAAACATTATCTGTTCAAATGTTCTTGTCTAACAGTAATCACTTCAGCCTCCCCTAAGAAGCCAACACATTTCCTCTATATTTTCCTTAAATAAAAATCATTGAGCTTCATGCACCCATTTTATCTGTGAATTCCTCACATTCAGGTAGAAATGTCTGTTTTTCACAAGAATAAAATCTTGAACATAGGTCCGGCCAGGAGAAGTAATCCAACATTTTACAGTCCCAAGAGATATCTGTACCCATGAATACAGTTTCACACACATATCCACTACCACTGTTCACTATAATATCCATTATATTATAATCCATAGATCTGTGTTCACAAATATTCTTGCCAGCAAACAATGGAAATGTAGTTGCAGAAAAGATCCCTTACAGCTTGATACTCTTAAATTGTTTAGGTTTGTGTAAAGAATGGTTCTGGAGCAAAGTTCTGAGAGAACAAGAAGCAAAGGCACTTACACCATCCATCAAATGCAATCAGTGGATGAAAGAAAATGTCAAAAGATTTCATTGATTTGTGCTTTTTAAATAAAATAACTTGAATAAAATTAATATGTCCAACATTTAACCTTTGCTGAACAATATAATCCAACAAACAGCTTCATTCCTACCTGCAAATTCACACACGTGTAAAAGGATACGTACTAGCTTCATATTAGTTTCAGCCGGCACATTGCATGCTGGACAGTTGGTAGGAAATTTCAGCACCTATAGGAAAAAGTGAAAATGTCTTAATTTATCAACACAACTTCCCTTCTTCCTTCCACACTTCCAAAATACTAGGTGATCATTTTCTGTGTTGCTGGTTGAGCGCATCTTTACTGAGTGATTAAACTCCATCTCAATGGGAGATCCTATGCAAGAGAATGAACCAGTCAATACATTTTACTTTGAAGTCCTCACAGAAAAACTTACTTCATTTCTTAAATCTGCGATGGTATTTTCAGTCTTTTCCTCTTGTGCACATTCCTGTAAAGAGAGCAAACAAATTAAAAATGATCGTTGGCAATCAGACTTCATTTCGTTTTCATCGTCACTGTTTAGCCAAGCTGCTCAATGGTCCCACTGCAAATGGCTACCGAACAATTGAAAATCTCGTCTCGGTTGCCTTCACCTCCAAGGAGGATGGTTGAATCTGGGCGCTATTCAGGATCTCCACAATCAGCTTTGGAAATTCATCTGACTGTAATGGCCACACAAAAAATATATATTTTCAAAGACTGTATCACCGTTTGTGCCTCGAATTGGAGTTTTGAAAAAAATTGTCATGACACAACTACTAATGTAAGAACATAGAAATAGGAGCAATTTGGCCCTTCGAGGCACCCCATCAGTCATTAAGATCATGATGGATCATCTACATCAGCTCTGTTTTCCCGCACTGTTGCCATATCCCTTGATTGCCAATGTCCAGAAATCAATTGACCTCTACTTTAAATGAATCAATGCCTGAGCCTCTATAGCCACTCAGGGTAGAAAATTCAGATGGTTCACCATCCTATGAAGAGATTTCCCCTCATTTCAGTCTTAAATGGCCTATTTCTGAATTTCTCAACCCAGGAAACATCTTCCCTGCATCAAATCTGTCAAATCCTTTAGGAAATCAGCATGCTTTTGATGAGACCTCCCATTCTTCTACACTCTGACGGATGCAATCCCAGTCCACTGAAGGTCCTTATCTGGCAAACCCATCAGCCCTGGAACCTACTCGATCAATCTTTCTTTTGTATGGAGACCAAAACTGTACACAATTCTCCAGTCGCAATCTCAACAATCACATTAAGACTCCTTTCACATTCAAAATAAAATTTGCCCTCTTAATTGCTTGCTGTACCTTCAGCAACAAAGGCCCTTTGAACACCAAAACTGCAGATTAACAAACACTTTACATTTCTTTTACGTACAGCAGAGTGAATAACCTCACATTTTTTACACTATATTCCCTTCACCCATGTTCTCGTGCACAGCTTTTTCATAGGCCTTGAAGTCTCTCTAAATCCTCCTTCCTATTCACAATACCACCCGAGTTTAGCACTATCAGTAATGTGAAAAATAAGGTATTAGTTCCCCCGGCCAAACCCTTAACATTGATCGCGAATAGCTGGGGCCAAAGCGCTGATCCCTGCGTACCTCACTAACTTGTATCAAATTGTTTACTCAAATGCATTCAGAGGAAGCCAGCCAGGCAGAAGAAGGAAGGAAGGAATAAAACAGGAACAGGAGAGGCACAAGGGTTGAATTGGCCATTTTTGTACAATAATTCCAAGCAAATTCTTCTCTTACTTTTGGCAGTTATGTCATAATAATCTTATAAAATTTGTGGATTTTTAAAATATAGTTCATATAGGGACACAAGAATAAATTATTTTATCCTTCAAGTTTGTCTGGCATTTAATGAGATCACAGCCGATCTAAAATCCATATCCATACACCCGTCCTCATTCAATAGCACTTAATACATTGGCTAAATTTAAGTCTGAGACTGAACAGCTGGCCTAACATCAACTGTTGCTTGCAAAAGAAACATCTAAAACTTCTACCAACATTTCCACATATACGTGTTTCTCAAATTCAGCACTTAAAACCATGTAGCTTCAGTACTAGAGTCCCTAGTCAGAGGAAATCATTTCTCCTCATCCACGCTATCAATTTCCAGAATATATTGGTCTAATATATTTAAGTCTAATTAGGTCACCCATTGCCCCTACTTTCTAAATTCCAAACTTACCTAGTAATCTATTAAACTGGTGTAATTCTCATAAACTAGGCTATTGTCCTTCCTAAATTGTGTGCTCAGAAATACTTGCTAAACTTCAACGATGCCCCAACCACACTTTTATCTGACTGTAATCTAGCAAATAATCTCTTTATTATTTTCTGTCCCTTTTCATGAGATTTAAATGATCTACAAGCATTTATCCCCGTCTCCTATTGTAATTTGATGCTCACATCTACTTTTCTTACACATGACGTTATTATTGGTCAGACAAGTTGCTCACTTAATCACTGGGGAATGACGAACAAGTTATTTGTGGAGTTTCTACCTATATTGGTTCCGAGGTACCATGAATGATATATACAAGGGAATTGCACCAGTAAACCCACCACATGCTGCAGTTTCATTAATGTACAGAGGTTCTCCTCAACTTTGAGCCTAACCCATTGCAGCTGGTGAAGGGCCCTCCACTAATGAGTCTAAGATTAACTCTTATTTTAAACAAGACCATCAGACATGACACACTGAAAAACAGCTGTGTCTGAGACAGACATCTCGGTCAAGTTTGTCTTTCAAAAACATTTTCTTCGGTATGTTATTTTCACTGCTAAAGGCATCCCCTTAAACAATTGCTTGAGCTTACTTGAATGGATTTTACAAGGGGAGGTCATCTGGAATATTTTTTCAGTCGGAAGTCCACCAATTGTTGGCCACTTTTAATCCATTAAAATAAAGATCAAAAACAATGATTTCAAGCACACAATTTAAAATACACAAATAATTTAGCATACATACACACCTGTGAAATTGTGCTTACCTGGATTCCCAACATACTGTCCTGTTCAGCATCTCGTTTGTAATAAGTAATTGTTAAGGCCTCATCTTTCTGAGGGGTATACGGATTTTCAATAAAGCTGTTCCCAGAAGGATCATCAATAATCTGTACAAGATAACAGAAACAAGAAATAAATAAATTATCGTTGGTGCTCATCACGTCATATCATAATCTACACCATTCCTTTATTCACCATGTCCTTCAACCAACGATATTAATAAGCACGTCCCTCCTTTCAATCACCAACTCTAATAATGCGTTCCACTGTCACCAATTAAATAAAACAAAAAATACTGGCCATAGCCCAAATCTGATATTAAATGTGGTGATTTCAGTCCTTATAATATTCAAAATGTCTATTTATACAAATCCTGTCCTCTGGTAGGTAGAAGAAGTGGTAAAGAAGGCGTATGGCATGCTTGCCGTCACAGGTCTGGGCATTGAGTAGAAGAGTCAGGAAGTCATGAAGCTACTTTATAGGACTTTGGTTGGGTTTCATTTGAATTATGTGCATTTCTGGTCGCCCCGTTACTGGAAGGATGTGGAGGACTTTGGAGAAGATGCAGAGGAGGTTTGCCAGAATTCTGCGTGGATAAGTGGGCATTAGCTATAAGAGGATGGAAAAACTTGAATTGTTTCAATTGAAGCATTGGAGGCTGAGAGGAAACCTGATAGAAGTATATAAAATTATGAGACATAGATAGGGTGGACAGCCCACCTGCAAAATGTGAAATCAAACATGGTCCCACCGTAAGAAAATCAGCAGTGACACACCACAACAGACAAGCAGCATGTCATTTACCAGTGTGAAGGGAGTCTCGACTTCCTTCAACTTCTTTAGCTTCTCAATGAATTCCTCAACCTTGGAAGCCACTTCTGGATTGGTTGCCTGCAATCAGTAGAGGCACACAGTTAACCAAATATTTTATTCGGTAACGTTCCTGAATAAATGGCACAATATAGATTTAGGAACTGTTGGCAGTGTTCAAAGTTAACTGAAGTCTGGATTACTGCTTTCACATCAAGGGATGGAATTCAGCATGTTGAGACTACACAAGTACAAGCTTTTTATCTGATAGTTAATCTCTCTTATTGCTGGCCTCTAATCTTTCCACAATGCTTCCTTATATATAATTTCTTAATACTATCTACAGAATGAATTCCTTGAACATTCCAGCTTCTCTTGAACTCCATGTGCTCGGCCTATGAATACTTTCTCATCCTTCCTTCATCCTAGATTCCACGTGTTGAATCTAAGCTCAGATTTGAGTGATTCTTTCATATCCATATCTTCAAAGTATTCATCTTTCCCAAGGATCGTATGCTTCCACAATACCAACCCCTAGTTTTACTTTTTTTTAAATCCATTTTGTTTCCAATGGTGTTCATTTAGTGATTTGAACGATGGGTGAGGTTTTGATTGAACAGATGTGAAACACACATTCAGAACTGAATCCAGTTTCTTGCACTTAGTGTGAAACTAGTTCTGCAAAGTCCAAACGCAAGAGAAATACCCCACTATTCAAAAGCACTTACCTTCCTTATAGGCTGCTCTTGCTCTAAACCCCCAATCGCTCTGTCGATTATACCCTCGACGGTAGAAAGAACTGCAGAAACAGAATAGTTCAGTATGAGAATTAATTCTTCAATTTGTTAAAAATAGTGAATCATTGCATTCAATAGAGCATTCACATTTATTACAACCAATATACAAACATAATCCTTGAAACGCCTTAACTTCATACACTTATAGAATTAAACTCTTCAATCATATCTTCATGTTACTAAAGCAAACATTCCTGATGCCTACAACAGACAACCCCAAGAAAGACAAAGTGCAGGAGTAACCTAGTGGGTCAAGCAGCATCCCTGGAGAATATGGATAGGTGATGTTTTGGGTCGGGACCCTACTTCAGACTAAAGATATTCCCAGGTCAAACACCATCATGACCAACTCCCTTTGTAACTTCAGTTGCGAATTTTACAGGGATTGCTTAATCCAATGATCGTCTTACCTCCTTTCTGAGTAAATGGTGGAATCTCAAAATCAAGTTCAGGGATTCTGGTCGTCGCACTGTCAGCTTTCACAACCTCGCGATTTAGGTCCTGCGTAGTACAGGAAAGCATGAATAATGATATGTCAGATTAAGTCTGAGAATGTAATTGAAGAGTTGAGTTAATAAATATCAATGTGGCATTTTTCCCTGTAATTATATTTCCCAGTATTATATCTCAACCGAAAAAGCCTATAAACTATTCAAAGAATCATAGCCACATGTATACTGTCCTTTCACAAGAACCACATGGAAAATAACACTCACTGTGCAGCAATCAAAAAATGAGATCCAATATTCATCCTCAGGGCTCAAAACTATTTAATGTCATTCCCACCAGGAACTAAATCCAAACTCTGACTAAACACGTCAACAACAATTATTTATACTGCACCAGAAATGGAGCAAATCATCAAAATGTTTCACAGGAGTGGCGAATGCACCCAAAGATTTCACAGCAGGCCAGGTAATCAAACATTAGAGTAGATGACAAAGCCTGGCCAAAGCAGCATGTGTCAAGTAGTCTTGCATTAGGAGAAAAGTGAAGAATCAAAAGTGGAAGAATTAGGGAGGATTGTCATTATGAGAGCTTGATGCATGATAGGCAAGCAGGAGCAATCAAAATCTGGGATGCTGCAGATGGTAGTATTAAAGCAATAAGACACACAACTACATAAAAGTTAACATAAGCATCCACCACAGCGGATTCTCCACATTCCTCACTGTGATGAAAGGCAATAAAGTCCAATCTTCTTACTCCTTATTCTCCCACAGTCGGGGCAATCGAACCAACCGCAGTTGCGGTGATTGAAGCCCACGCAATTGGCGGTCGAAGCCCCTGCGTCGGGACGGTCGAAGTTCCTGCAGCTTGGAGCTCCCGAAGTCAGCCTCTAACCAGGGACTTCAAGCTCCACGATGTTAAGTCTGCAGGCTCCCGCGCGCGGTTGGAGCTCTGAGGTCGATCCCTGGCTAGGTGACCGTGAGCTCCACGATGGTAAGTCCTGCACGCTCCTGCGGTTGGAGCTCCCAAAGTCGATCTCCAGCAGAGGCCGCCAACTCTTCGATGTTAGGCCGCAGTGCAGACGGAGATACGATACAGAAAAGAAAAAAAATCGCATCTACGTCGAGGTAAGAGATTTTAAAAATGTTTCCCCCAACCCTCCCCCCCCACATAAAACAAACTAAATAACACTAAAACATACATTTAACACATAAGACAACAAATAAGGAAGGGACAGACTGTTGGCGAGGCAGCCATTGCTGGCGCCACCCGGTGGATTGTACTCCAGTTCCAAGCTAATTAAACCACTCTACCTCCCGCCACCCCCCGCCCAAAAAAAGTGGCATCAAGAGTGTGAATATTCTGGGGGGGGGGGGGGGGGGGGGCTTTCCAGAAACCCCGCTGGAAACACTTTTTGCTGAGCTTATGAACAATCTATAAAATCACACATACATTTTTTTTACCACCGTTAGAAGTCACAGTAGACTTTTGTGATACAGCACGGAAACAGACCCTATGGCCCACGCCAACCAGCGAACACAGTGGGCCGAAGGGCATGTTTCCATACTCTCTCTCTGACTACCCCAAACACCAACATACTAGGGACAATTTTCAATTTTACCAAAGCCAATTACCTACACAACTGTATGTCTTTGAAGTGTGGGGAAAAAAACAGGAGCACCCAGAGAAAACCCATGCGGTCACAGGGAGAATGTACAAATCCACACAGACAACATCCGTAGTCAGGATCTAACCCAGGTCTCCGGCGCTGTAAGGCAGCAACTCTACCGCTGCGCCAATGTGCCACCCTGACAGTTGATGGCCAATGTCAAACCTTTCAAACAGCTACCCAGTTGATCACGCTTTCCTCAACTACTCTTTCCTCATAGGCATGTAAATATTGCCTTTAAATATCCAATTTATGTTGAAAATTATTAAATCTACATCCACTATCCTTTCATGAAATACGAGACAAACTCATTTCAATTAGGCAAGTCGTGCTGAATTTCTCCTGAGTCACCCCCTGTCCTGGGACCAACCAACAATGCCTTGCTATTACCCTCTACAACTGTTATTAGCTAAAAGTGCAGAACAAGGACTAGCCCAAGACTTTCCTGGTCTAATAGTTTAGCAAAACACCATTAAGTCAGTTAAGATTTTGGTGATGGTGCAAGTAACACAGCTGGTATAAAAGCTTTAACTTGCATTAGGATGCACAGTAACAAATCCCCACATTGCACATGGTCACGTGATATACTGCATAATAGAAAAGTCTCATCATCATTCTGCAGCAAGTTTCAGAAGCAATAAAGAAAAGGGTAACAAACTGATACTGGAGTTTGAACATACAATGATGATAGGGTGGAAGAGTCTGGGATTGTTTACGAGAGGCTCACCTGGCTGGAAGAAACATGCAGACTGTACTGCACTCCTTGCTCCTGGATCATCCCAGCTGACTGGATCTCATTATTCACACAACCACAGTTTTCACAGGCAAATGAACTAACAATAATTTCTTTGAAGAACGGAATCTTTGTCAACAGCAACCTGGTCATCCCCTTTAATAGCCAAACACAAATAGAAGGAATTATTGATCTACATCATCCATCAAAACAAAAATAAAGTATGTAATTCCCAAGATGAAGCATCTAATCATGGGTTTAGAACATTACAATAACGACTGCTGCTTCCATTTAATAAAGATGGCAACTAATTGCAATCTCCAGCACTTTGTGACCATTTGTACATTCACCAGCGTCTGCAGTTTCTTGTTTCTGCTAACCAGTTACAATTCTTGACAATATTCCCCACAGAGTCAAGTGAACAAAATTAAGAGGCGTGAAAAAGATCTGCATTCTGAAACTTCCTCATCATCCCCAACCAACATCAGCACTCAACCCCCTCTTCTGCCAGTACCCGCAACCCATCCTCAGACCACATCTACACTATTCACCCCCCCAAGATCCCCCACAATTGTCCATAGACCACATCCTCCATGAATGCCCAATTCACCTTAAATTTCAATGACAAATCCTCACCACTGCCCATTCTCCATCCATCAATATCCTTGCCAGCAACAAGGCCCTTAACCCACACCAAACCCGACCCTCAACCCCCTAATTAATGCCCAGGCCTCTAACCATCCCTCTCCTCCCCAATTACTCCCAGGCCTGTAACCCTCACCCCAAATTAATGCCCAGGCCACCAACCTCACACTCCCATTAATGTCAGGTCTGTAACACTCAATGCCTTGGCTCCTAATCCTAATTCCCACTCCATTAATCCCCAGTTTCCTAACCGTCACACTCCAATTATTGCCCAGCCCCCTAACTCTCACCCTCCCATTAATGCCAGGCCTCTAACCGTCAATTAATGCCTTGGCTTCTCACCCTCATTCCCACTCCATTAATGCCCAGGTTCTTAACCCTCCCACTGATGCCAGGCAGCCAACCTTCACATTATTGCCCGTCTCCCTCACCCTCACACTGATGCCCATCTCCCTAACCCTCACACTGATGCCATCTCTCACCCTCACCCTCACACTGATGACAGGCCACTGACCCTAACCCTCACATTAATCCCCATCTCCCTCACCCTCACCTCCCACTGATGCCAGGCCGCCAAACCTCACCCTCACGTTAATGCCCATCTCCCTCACCCTCGCCTTAATGTCCATCTCCCTCACCCTCGCCTTAATGTCCATCTCCCTCACCCTCACGTTAATGCCCATCTCCCTCACCTTAATGCCCATCTCCCTCACCCTCACACTGATGCCCATCTCCATCACCCTCACGTTAATGTCCATCTCCCTCACCCTCACATTAATGTCCATCACCCTCACATTAATGTCCATCTCCCTCACCCTCACCTCCCACTGATGCCAGGGAGGCCGCCGACCCTCACCCTCCGCCCCGCCATCAGCTTCCTTCCCCCCCCCGCCCTGTCTCACATTCTGGAAGCAGTTCATGCACAGACTCTCGATCTGCGTCGGGCCGAAATCGTCCGAATCCTCGGCGCTCAGTTCGGGGAACATCGTCCCGGAGCCTGTGCTGTCCTCGCTGGTGCTCAACGACATCTCGCCTCCCGTCCCGTCCCGGGCCTGGTCCTGGTCCTGGTCCTCGGCCTCACGCATCTGCCTCCCAGTCGTAAGGAGCAACGACGACACTCCCCTCCACCGCAGCCACTGCACTGCCCCCTCGCTGGGAGGACCAGCCTCGGCAACACTGCAGGCAATAATGTTACACCCTCCTTCAGACCTGAACCGAAACGTCACCCATTCCTTCTCTCCTGTCCCGCTGAGTTACTCCAGCTTTTTGTGTCTATCTTCCAATTAAACCACCACCAGCCATCCTTACACAACTAGGAACTGGAGATGCTCGTTTACAAAAAACAGACACAGGGTGCTGTGAAAAAACAATTGTTTTATGTTGCATTTAGGGGATAGTAAATGCAGAGTTTATCCTTCTTGAGAGCAATGGTAAAGTGCAGATATAAAGTATAATTTATATATAAATTAAAGTATAAAAGTATAATTTTTAAATGACATGAGATTAAAAGCTACAAATGTTCATAGAGAATATAATTGAAAGGTACCACTACAGATGCTGATTTAGATCAAAGATATAATGATAAAATTCAGTCTGAAGAAGGGTCTCGACCCGAAACGTCACCCATTCCTTCTCTCCTGAGATGCTGCCTGACCTGCTGAGTTACTCCAGCATTTTGTGAAATAAATACCTTCGATTTGTACCGACATCTGCAGTTATTTTCTTATATAATGATAAAATGAAATCATTTTGAGTAATGCAGTGGATCAGGCAGCATCTCTGGGGAAAATGGACAGGTGATATTTTGAAATGGACAGGCTCACAGAGACTGGACGCCCCACTAGGCTGAATCACTGAAAGATAGTTTGCTGGTGCTGCATTTTGGAAGGCATCTCTTGCACCAGATGTTATATTGGCTTTTCTTGCAAGAGTAATTGACTGTAAGAATTAAGACATCACATGGAAAGTATACAGGGCCAGAGACTGTGGCTGGAGTATTGTGTAGGGCTTTGACCTCCTTACTCAAGGAAGTGCTGAGTTATTCCAGCACTTTGAGTTTTACTCAAGATTCCTGCATCTGCTGCCCCTTGTGGCTCCAAGGAAGAATATTTTTTGGGATGAGGAATTGCAACAAAGCCTCCAAACCAGTATGATTCCGAGAGTGTGTGATTGTTGCAAGAGGTGAGATTGGGCCTATGTTTTCCAAAGTTTAGAAGAATGAAAGGTAGGGTTGCCAACTGTCCCGTATTAGCCGGGACATCCCGTGTTTTGGGCTAAATTAGTTTGTCCCGTACGGGACCGCACTTGTCCCGTATTAGTAGGGTTGCCAACTTCCTCACACCCAAATAAGGGGCAAAGGGTGACGTTTACTCCCCCGCGCCCCACTTGACCTCACCCAGCCAGCGGCCACGTGCTCCCGCTCCACCAATGGCAGCCGCCCGGGCCAGGAGGCTGCCATTGGTGGAGTGGGAGCACGTGGCTACTGGCTGGGTGAGATCACGTGGGGCGCGGGGCAGTGACGTCACCTTGTCCCGTATTTGGGAGTGAGGAAGTTGGCAACCCTAATGAAAGGTGATCACATTGTAACATAAATACATGGCTTGGCAGGTACAAGCAGGCAAGATGTTAAAATAAGAACAGAAATGCTGAAAGCTCATTCAGTCAGGCAGCAACTGTGGAAGATAGAAACGCATTTAAAATTTTAGTTATGACAGTATATCTTTGACCTGAAAGGTTAACTCTTTTTCTCTTTCAGCAGATGTTACCTGACCAGCAGAGTGTTTCTATCTCTGCCATTGTGTTGGTTTCTAGCACTTACAGTTTTAATATTATTTTATTTATTGATGTTTTCCCTGGCTTAAATGTTTAGAAGCTGAGGTCATAATCTCAAAATAATGGGTTGGAGGTCCAGGTCTGAGATGAAAAGAGATTTTTAGACTCAGACGGTAGTGTTGCTTTGGAATTCACTGCACCTGAGGATTCTGAAGGCTCAGTTGCTGAATTTATTCAAGCCAGAGATCAATACAGTTTTTGATAATCAGGGAAACACCGTTAAAAATGGCAAGTGGTACTGAGGTAAACTAAACTGTTCAAGTAAAATATTAGCCTTGATTGAAAGTGGAGTATGTGCAAGGCTTCAATAACTTAGACCTACTTCCATTTCTTATATTCTCATAATTGCAAAATGTCCTCCCACATTCTTTCTCACCTGCACTGATTTGAATAACACTGGAATTCAATTAGTCCCTGCTTTTAAAAAGCAACAGAGGCTGTTGTGTACCTTAACTTCTCAGGATATCTCAAAAACATTTGGCATGAATTGACCATCTTATGACCTGAGAAACACAGTAGGTCAAACAGCATCCGTAGAGAAAAAGAGATGACCTGATGCGGGTTACACAGTGTAAGAAGAAACTAAACAGAGTGAAGAATGTAATGTTACAACTACAGAGAAAGTGCAGATTAAAAAAAAGTGCAAGAACTACAATTAGGTAGATTGAAAGGTCGGGAATTCATCATTAGCATATGAGAGGTCCTTTTAAGATTTTAATAACAACAGGGAAGGTTGTCCTTGAATCTGGCAGTACATGCTTTCAAGATTTTCAATATTTTTATTTCATTTAGGTGCAGGAGGAGGCCATTCGGCCCTTCGAGCCAGCACCGCCATTCAATTTGATCATGGCTGATCATTCTCAATGAGTACCCCATTCCTGTCTTCTCCCCATACCATATAATAACCATATAACAATTACAGCACGGAAACAGGCCAGTTCGGCCCTTCTAGTCCATGCGGAACACTTTCTCCGACCTAGTCCCATCTACCTGCTCTCAGACCATAACCCTCCAATCCCTTCCCATCCATATACCTATCTAATTTACTCTTAAACAATAAAATCGAGCCTGCCTCCACCACTTCCACCGGAAGCTCATTCCATACCCCCCTGACTCCGCTATCCTTAAGAGCTCTATCTAGCTCTCTCTTGAATGCATTCAGAGAATTGGCCTCCACTGCCTTCTGAGGCAGAGAATTCCACAGATTCACAACTCTGACTGAAAAAGTTTTTCCTCGTCTCAGTTCTAAATGGCCTACCCCTTAATCTAAAACTGTGGCCCGTTGTTTGATGGATGAGTGGGTGCTTGATGGATGAGTGGAGAAGAGAGAATGTCTAGGGTGTGAGCCGTCATGATTATTTTGGCTGATTTCCCAAGGCAGCATGAAATGTTGATGGGGGGAGGCTTGTTTGTGTGTTGGACCGGGCTGCATTCATAGCTCTGCAGATTCTTCGGGTCTTGAGCAGAACAGTTGCCACACCAAGGTCGAATATCCTTAGAGTTCTGAGTAGGTAAAGGCATTGGTGTGCTTTCATGGTTGTAACATCAGACCAGGGCAAATTTTGGTGATGTTTACACCTATGACCATCTTCCTTTGCTTCTTCTTCAATCTATGTCCTTAAGCCTTCCCAAGGTGCTGCGGCCATGGAACCGGAAACCCGTCTGGAGGACCTGAATGCTCAGCGGACCCAGACTTTTGAGGGAGGCCACCAGGTGTGGACCCTACCCGTCCCCGATGACCAGAGAATGGATGAGGAGGGAGCTGCAGGAGACGTCGGACATGAGGACCAAGTGCCGGTAGGAGGGGTGAACTGGGGTAATAACTCCAGCACCTTCAAGGTTGGCGGCAGGAGGCGCCCCCGGTACACAAAGATGGCTGGGCGAGGAGAGGGACGTTCAATCTGTTTGATGGCACTGGAGGGAGGCCCTGCAGGAGCCTGGGGCTTACCTGGATTGGGAGCCATTCCAGTAGACTGAGTGCATGGGTGGACCGGACTTTGGAAATGGCGGCAAAATATGATGGCACCTGCATGTGTAAAATGCAAAAAGAATCTCACTGAGCAGTTGCACATGTGACAAATAAAGCACCATTGAAATAAAGCACCATTTGAAAGTAATTATCACTAATCACCTTCACACAAATAAAATCCTTTGAACATTCAACTGTTGGATGTTATCAATATATGCCCTTTGTACCAAGGAATACCTGCTGATTGGAGTTTGATCCCTTTGGTTGAGTTGGAATCATATGTAAGGAAACACATCACAGTTCAGAGTGACAGGATTGTTGGAAGTTCCACGTTGTCTCGGCGTCAGGGAAAGTCCATGAATCGAATACAAGCAGACCAATTTGTTATCAACTGGTGATAAGGAGCCCTTAAAAAGAGAGCACTTGTGGGCCCCAGTCACAGAGCTTCAGGAGGAGGAGGAGGAGGAGGAGCAGAGCAGAGGCTGGTAAGAGGAGCTCTAGAGAGCAACTTCTGTGCTTGATTGAGGTGCAATTAAGAAGACACAGAGAGTGCAATTATTTATGCATCTGTTTGGCAAACGTTTTGGTGTAAGGTTGTGGTGTTTAGATAACTGTTTGAAGAAAATCCATTGCATCAAGAATTCATTTTTCTATTTTCATTCAAGTAGCAGGGTAGAATTGTGTGGAGTTCAGAGTGAGGCAGGAATATCCAGTGTGCAAAATTATCAGTGAGAAAATATTCCACTTAGAAAGGAATAACTGGTGATAATGGAATTGGAGTTAAATCTTGGACAAATCTTTTTCTTTATTTTCACAGATTTTCTGAACAGTAAAACAAGCATTGTGAAACCATGTATCACCGGGCAATCCTTTTGTTAGCAGCTGCTACCTTGATGACAGGTATGAGTTTTTAAATTTATGGCTTTGTTTTAAATATACTTGAACTGTTAATTTTTTACTATCTCTTTTGAGTTTATGGAGTTTGGACAAAAGGCCGGCACTCCATCTGTTCAGCCCAGTTTTATGTTCAGACCCTGAGCTCAGAGACCAGTGTTTCTTCCCTGGTGAAAGACTTGTTTCAGCATTCATCCTGGACAAGTTTTAAATCCAGGTTCCAAAAGACAAGTGACATTACTCTAAGAAACATCCAAACTCATCTCCAGGGAGGGATACCAGATTATTCTTTTATGGCTTGATGAGACATGGTGAAGTATCATGGGCCATTGCAAGCTGCTTGTCTGTGCAATGAATGTTAGATATAATGAACTTGTTCCTGTGTTACCACTCTGAACCCCAACTTTGTTCTTTTGTTTTCATACAGGCTCCCAGGCTGAACTCAGTAGAGATCAGATTCAAGATGCATTCTGGGATTACATCAGCCAATTGACCAACAATGACCTAAACGAAGGTTCGGAAATCAGGCAACAACTCAAGTGAGTGTTGGTAGTTATGTCACATGCAGCAGAGCTAGAAATGAGAGAACAAGTAAATGTTTCACAAGTACGTTGACTGATAGATTAAAGTGTGGCTTTCTCCGCCTGTTTGAGGCCAAACTGGGATGAGACTGATGTTTGAAATAAAGGAAGTTGCCTGGTGGGGATGGCAGAACAGACTCTCAACAACTGAAATCTATTCCTGCAACTAAGCGTGATCACTGTATAAAGCTGTGAGCACATGCAGGTATAGACTCAGACTTTGGAGCGGCACTACATCAGGTGGGATGCAGCTACATTTAAATAAAGAAATGGGAAATGCAGACATAAATATAAATGCGTGTGCAGGAAGTGTCAGAATACAGATAAAGCTCAGGTATAGTTGAAAACGAAGTATTGTGCAGTGTATATTACTGCTCCCAGTCACTGATGCCCAATTTCTACTCAATGTTTGATCTTCATTCTAATCTTGATTTTCCTTGAAGTTGGCCACTTGCTAAACTCTAAGATCTTTGTACCATTAACCATCCCTTTTCCTTAGATTATTTGGCACCTCTAGTTCTGGTGGAGTTTAAGCAAGCAGTATAATTGCTCTGTTAGAAGTATTTAATCCCAGCATAAAAGGAGACCTCAACCTATTTGTTTGAAATCAATGCTTTATTTTACCACCCAAAATGAAATAGTAGGAGAACAGAATGAATGAAAGACATTAGATGAATCTGATCACGTGTTACCAAGAAACACCTGGAATTAATTCCAAAAGGCTTTCTGATCCAAATGTCCTTTCCCAACAAGTTTAAGAAACAATTGTCTCTCTTTTCCAGTCACCTTATCGAGGACAATCTGCAGAGTGTCAATGACTATGCTGAGGATCTCCAACAGAAGTTGACTCCCTTCACAGATGGTCTCCATGAGAAGATGACAATAGACATTGAGAGCCTTCGCCAGCAGATAAGAGAGCAGCTGGAAGACCTGAAGGAGAAACTTTCTCCCTTTGCGGAAGGAGTTCATCAGAGAATCAGCAGGAACATTGAAGAATTTCATCAGAAGTTGACACCTTACACTGAAGAACTTCGCCAACAGCTGAAAAAGAATGCAGAGGAGCTTCGGCAGAGTTTGACTCCCTTCACTGAAGAGCTTCAGGCCAAACTGGAAGTGAGTGCAGAGAACCTGAGGGAAGTCCTGACTCCCTACACTGAAGAGCTCCAGATGAAGCTTGATGAAAATATGGACATCCTGAGGCAGAATGTGGCTGCCAAAGCTGAAGAATTTCGCTCCAGATTTGATGAGAATGTCCAGGAGCTGCGCAATAGCTTGGCTCCCTACACCGAAGATGTCCAGCTGAAGATGAACCAACAGATTGCAGAAATGACCCAGAGGGTGGTGCCTTATGCTAAGGTGCTCCAGACAAAGGTCAACGAGCACGTGGAAGATCTGAACCAAAGGCTGAACCCTTACATCGCCGAACTGAAAGTAAAACTTAACGAGAACGTGGGAAGCATGGACCAGAACCTGGCCCCATACATCAAAAATCTCAACACCAACATCAACCAGAGAATCGAGGAGTTCCATCAGAACGTGGCCCCCTACACTGAGCAGCTGAACAAGATCATCAGTCAGAATGTGAGGGAGATGCAAGAGAGACTTGCCCTGAATGGAGGCAACTTTCAGCAGGATCTTCTAACCAAGCTCACAACTGTATGGGACGACTTCTGGCAGAATCTGCAGAACTAATTGAGACGCCGGAAGTGACTCAGTCAATCCATGTGTCAGGATAATGGGGTCCTCTTATTATTCCAAATTATAATATGCTAAATATATTTATTTTTTTCAGAGAGGAAAAGATAAAAAAATTAGTGACTGCATTTCTAGTGTTTAATCTGTAAAATATCTTCATTAAAACTTTGAATGAATGAATTTAATGACTAAAATGTTTCCTTGCTTTTACTATGTGTGACCAAATAGCTTTTTGTAGAATCATGAAAATAACATAGCACAGAACAAAGCCATTCAGCCAGCCGATTCTGCACACATATCTTTCGGAGTGCAAGGCAGTGCAAACTATTTTCCCACACAATTTCATCTCATTTCATTGCAAATATCTCCTTCAAACATTTGTACAATACCATTTTGAAGGTTTTCATTGAAACCGCATATATCCTCTTTGGTCGAACATTTTCTAAACACTTGTTTTGAAGTCCTTCATAAAGTTTATTGCCCATAATTCAGTCCAGTAATTGAACTATGTCCCAATCGGGAGTCTAATACAACCTCATGGGTATCTACTTTATTGCTCTGTTAATAAAGCAAGGAATGCCTTCATGTTTGCAGCAGCCAACTGAATCTGCCAATTTTGATATTTGGTGCAAAACTCACCCAAATTTATTCACCTCATCATCCTTCAGCCTCCCATTGTCCAGAGAAAAATCCCCCAGCCTGTGCAACTGCTCTTTATAGTGCAAACCATCCAGACTGGCCAATGTCTTCACTAAAGATAGACACGAAAAGCTTGAGTAACTCAGTGGGTCAAACAGCATCTCCAGAGAAAAAGAATAGGTGATGTTTCGGGTCAGGAACCTTCTTCAGAGTGAGAGTCAGGGGAAAGGGAAACGAGAGATGTAGACGGTGATATAGAGAGATATAGAACAAATGAATTAAAGATATGTAAAAAAGTAATGATGATCAAAGAAAGTGGAGCGCACAATGGAGCATTGTTTGCTGTGGGCTGGGTGATAATGAGTTATATGGACAATGAAGCCCAACAGGACAACAGTGAAACTAATACAACGACTAGTGTGGGGCTGGGACAGAGTGAGAGGGGATGCAAGGGTTACGTCTTCGCTCATCTACTTTGCACCCTTTCCATTTTAATGACATCCTTTGTGTTAAGTATCATTTGCCATTTCACCAGTAGATCTACACCTTCATGATTTCTGTTAAAATGTTCCTCATTATTTACAACTGAGTTTCTGACAAACAGATTTACTGGAGATATATCTGGGGGATAGAAAATCCCATATCCCTGTTCACATGCACATGTCTGCTGAACACGCACAATGTTCCCACGCCACTTCAGAACTGTGCTTGAGTATCTGCTGTTACACACCATGTATGCTATGGTGGTGTCGGCAGATTGGTTCATGCTCTGAAGTCAACTCCCCCTTTCATATCAGCTTTTTATTATCAGCCTGCTGGAAGATCATAAAGATCAAAACATGGAGACAGGGGACAGAAACCTTTAGTCAGGGCAGGAGATCATGAGGCCAGGCATCGAGGAGGGATTGAACAGATTAGAGAGTGAGACTGGATGTAATTGGTGGGGACAGCGAGTTTGAAAATGGAGATCAGGTGAAGCAGAAGATAGGAACAGGTCACCATCATCAGCCATCACACTGGTTCTGCATTCTGTTCTGGACCCTCTGGTTAACAGCAACACAAACATCAGGCTGCTGTTCATCAATTACAACCTGGCGTTCAACACTCCAGTCTCATCAACAAGCTCCAAGACCTGGGCCTCCACCTCCCTTTGCAAATGGATCCCTACCTTGCTCAAGCAAGACCTCGTTGGCAGACCTCAGTTCACCCACACCCAATACTGTGCGGCTAGGCACAACTATAATGCCATTTATCAATTTGTGAATGACACCACCATTGATGGCTGAATCACCAGAGGTGATGTGTCAGCATACAGGAGAAAGATGGCACACTTAATTGAGTGGTGCTGCAACAGCAACCTCCCGCTCAATATCAACAAAACCAAGGAACTAAATGTTGACTGCAGAAACGGTAAGACAAGACCATGTGGTAGTTTACATTGGGGTAGGTTGGTGGTGGAAAGAGGTAGCAGCTTCAGATTCTTGGGCATTAGGATCTTGGATAACCCATCCTGGGCCCACTGCACAGATGTAATCATGAAGAAGGCACACCATTGCCTCTACTTTCTTAATATAAAAACGGAATAATTTAACAAACTTACACTGATGCACTGTAGAAGGTATCCTGACTGGATGTATCACGGCCTGGAATGGCAATTCCAGCACACAGAAATATGGGGGTGCAGGTAGTGGTGGACTCTGTCCTCCTCAACATCGAAAGCATCGAAATGAGGCTTTGCCTCAAGAATGCAGCATCTATAGTTAATGATCTTCATCATCCAAGTCATGCCCTCTTCTCGCTGCCACTAATTGATGGAAGTTACAGAAACATGAAGTCCCACACTGCCTGGAAAGTTATTTCCCCACAACTATTAGGTTCTTGAACTGACCTGCACAACCCTCATCCTGCCTTGTTTTCTAATGGTGTATTCTTACACTAATGTTTTGTTCAATGTAGTCATTTTATTTTCATGGTCTTGTTGAATTTATGTGTAAGAAGCATTAAGAAACATTTAGACAGGTACATGTATAGGACAGGTTTAGAGGGATATGGGCCAAATGCAGGCATATGGGACTAGTGTAGATGGGACATGTGGCCGGTGTGGGCATGTTGGGCCAAAGGGCCTGTTTCCACACTGTAAGACTCTATGATTCTAATTGATATGTAATTTATATTTTTGTGTGTTTTTTGAGTTTACAGTATGTGTTTGTGATGCTGTTGCAAGCAGATTTTCATTGTACCTGGACCTCACCGAACTTGTACGCATGCCAATAACTCAACTTGACTTGAGGAGATCAGCAGAATGAGTTCCTGCCTCATGCACTGCCTTGAGGACATAAAATGTTGGATGGCACAGAACCTCCTTCAACTAAACGAGAGCAAGTCTGAGGTCAATTCAAGTCAAGTCAATTTTATTTGTATAGCACATTTAAAAACAACCCACGTTGACCAAAGTGCTGTACATCTGATTAGGTACTAAGGAAAAAAATGAAACATACAGTAGCACGCAAACATAACAGCACATACAAAACAGTTCACAGCGCCTCCTCAATGAGCCTCAAACGCTAGGGAGTAGAAATAGGTTTTGAGCCTGGACTTAAAGGAGTCGATGGAGGGGGCAGTTCTGATGGGGAGAGGGATGCTGTTCCACAGTCTAGGAGCTGCAACCGCAAAAGCTCGGTCATCCTATTCGCCCCCCACCCACCCTCCGACTCCATCAAAACAATAACAGGCAGCCTTGGAAGCCTATCCTCCCTAGTCAAACCGCATGTCAAAAACCTTGGCATGATATTTGACTCTGCATTAAAGTTTGACAAGCAAGTCAACACTGTGGTAAAAGCCAGCTTCTTCCAGCTTCGTACCATAGCTAAAATCAAACCATTCCTCCAATTTGACGACATTGAAAAAATCATCCACGTACTCATTTCCTCCCGCCTAGACTACTGCAACTCCCTATACACTGGGATCAGCCAATCATCCCTGTCCCCCCTGCAATTGGTCCAAAACACCGCAGCGAGACTCCTGACGGGTACCCGTAAAAGGGACCACATTACCCCGATTCTGGCCTCTCTCCACTGGCTCCCAGTACAATACAGAATCAACTTCAAGCTCCTCCTATTCACATACAAAGCCCTAAATGGGCTTGCCCCCCCCCCCCCCCCCCCATATCAAAAATCTTCTAACCCACCACTCTATCTCCAGGTCCCTCAGGTCGGCCGACTTGGGGCTACTAACTATCCCGCTGTCTAGGCTTAAGCTCAGGGGTGACCGCGCATTTGCGGTTGCAGCTCCTAGACTGTAGAACAGCATCCCTCTCCCCATCAGAACTGCCGCCTCCATCGACTCCTTTAAGTCCAGGCTCAAACCCTATTTCTATTCCCTAGCGTTTGAGGCCCTCTGAGGGGGCGCTGTGAACTGTTTATGTATGTGCTGTTATGTTTGTGTGCCATTGTATGTTCGTTCTTAGTACCTGAACTGATGTACAGCACTTTGGTCAACGTGGGTTGTTTTTAAATGTGCTATACAAATAAAATTGACTTGACTTGACTTGACTGAATGCTGCATTGATTCAAAGTGTTGTTCAACTCTGAACACGAATAGGTGCAGCAGTAGAGTTGCTGCCTTACATTGCTTGCAGTGCCAGAGACCCGGGTTCAATCCTAACTAAGGGGGCTGTCTGTATGGAGTTTGTACGTTCTCCGCGTGGGTTTTCTCCGAAATCTTCAGTTTACTCCCACACTCCAAAGACGTACAGGTTTGTAGGTTAATTGGCTTGGTATAAGTGTAAATTGTCCCCAGTGTGTGTAAGATGTGTTAATGTGTGGGGATCGCTGGTCGGCGTGGACTCGGTGGGCCGAAGGGCCTACTTCAAAGCTGTATCTCTAAAACTAAAACAAAACAAAACCACAGAACTGAATGATTCTCAGGCAGGTAAACCCAGAGCCAAGTCCACAGCACTATTAATGACTCAGCCCTGTGAGTCGATGGTAGAAGGTCAGAATGACGTTTCTGTAGTCATAAATAATCACAGGATGATGTGTTACCTCTCTGCCCCTTTGTAACCTCTTATATGCCATCAGTGTAATGATACATAATATATCCCATCTATCATTGTGTCATCAGCAAATTTAACACCATACCTTGATGCAGGTCATTTATGTAAGCTCATAAATGTTGATGCCCCAGCACCAATCCCTGAGACACACTAACCATTTTATCTTCCCAATCAGAAAAGGACCATTTATGCTGACTTGCTCTGCTTTCTGTGAACGAGCCAGACTTCAATCAAGTACATTACCAACTCTACTATCAGCCTTTATTTTCCACAATAATATATTTGATGTGGCACCTTATCACTTCATCAACTTTGCAGACTTGCACAATGTGTCCCATTTTGTTGCATTTGAAGCATTGAGCTTAACCTGAATGTACATTTGATCTGAATGGTTGTCTTGGCAACAATAATGTGGTTTCCTGGCTTTTGCGTAACCCTGTCCCAATGGAGAAGATGCTTCCTCGACCCCACAGATTGGCTTAGATACATCACATACGTTCATATCTGCACTTGCACAGAACACAACTCCCTTTGGTTCTTTTATGCCTTTTTCATGGCAATAATAACCCAATGCACTATATTAAATGTGACATCTAGTGTAGTAAAAATCTTGGTTGAATGATTGAAATGTGTAAGTATACAAATGCTAAATCTCAGAGGATCCCACAGTTACAGAGATGTGCGGATTTGTCCATTCAATTGCCTCAGTTGCATCTCTTGGCTTTTGACTCCAGGTACCAGATTTATAGTTTTCGACAATTATTGGGGGCACTGGATTAAAGTAGGAGTCTAATATTCGACGGCATCAGTGCGAAGGATGTCAAATCCCCTATGACGTATCATCTCTTGGATTTAGACTCCCATGTACCAGATTTATAACTTTAGACAATTATTTGGGGCACTGTATTAAAGTGGACACCTAATATTTGACTGTCTCGGTGAGGCTGTCAAATACATATCAAAAGACTAAGTATAGACAATAGACAATAGACAATAGGTGCAGGAGTAGGCCATTCAGCCCTTCGAGCCAGCACCGCCATTCAATGCGATCATGACTGATCACTTTCAATCAGTACCCCGTTCCTGCCTTCTCCCCATACCCCCTCACTCCGCTATCCTTAAGAGCTCTATCCAGCTCTCTCTTGAAAGCATCCAACGAACTGGCCTCCACTGCCTTCTGAGGCAGAGAATTCCACACCTTCACCACTCTCTGACTGAAAAAGTTCTTCCTCATCTCCGTTCTAAATGGCCTACCCTTTATTCTTAAACTGTGGCCCCTTGTTCTGGACTCCCCCAACATTGGGAACATGTTTCCTGTCTCTAATGTGTCCAATCCCCTAATTATCTTATATGTTTCAATAAGATCCCCCCTCATCCTTCTAAATTCCAGTGTATACAAGCCCAATCGCTCCAGCCTTTCAACATACGACAGTCCCGCCATTCCGGGAATTAACCTAGTGATCCTACGCTGCACGCCCTCAATAGCAAGAATATCCTTCCAATGTAGAGGTGTTCAAATCTATTTCTGCTAAAAGAATAATTTTCCTGTAAAGTAAATGTACTTATTCTGCTTGCCGTCCCCTCCTCCCAATACTTTGTTATATTGTTAACAGCGAAAAGCTGCTTCAAATATGTATTAAACACTTCCTGTGCCTTATCATAGTTTAATGTTCCAATATATCCAGCCTGCCATTCTCCTCAAGCACCTTTTGTAGTAACGATTCTACGCTCACTTAATCAGTGTCACTTGCTGTAGTCTTCGCAGCCTTGCCATTACCCCAAAGATGTGTGAGCCACCTGGCATTGTGCTAGTAGCCAGTGACACAACTAGCAGAGCTACTGCCATATGCCATAGGTTCAATCTTCATCTTGAGTGTCGCCTGTGTGAAGTATGTACGTTCTCCCAGTGACCGCATGAGTTCCTCCAGGTTCTCCAATTCCCTCCCTATCCCAAAAACATGCAGGTTGGTTGGTTAATTGTCCACTTCAAGTTACCCCTTGTGTGTGGGTGAGTGGTATAAACTGGGGAAGGTTGATGAGAAAGCGGGTGAATTAAAAAAATGAGATTAAGGTGGGATTAGCGTACATTGATGATCTTTTTAGTTTAGTTTAGTTTAGTTTAGAGATACAGCGCGGAAACAGGCCCTTTGGCCCACTGAGTCCACACCGACCAGCGATCCCCACACATTAACACCACCCTGCACACACAAGGGACAATTTTATATTTATACATTTATACCAAGTCATTTAAACTATAAATCTGTATGTCTTTGGAGTGTAGGAGGAAACCAAAGGTCTCGGAGAAAACCCACACAGGTCAGGGGGAGATCGTACAAACTCTATATGGGCAAGCCCCCTTCGTCATGATCGAACCCGGGCTTCTGGCACTGTAAGACAGTAGCTCTACTGCAGTCTGAAGAAGGGTCTCGATCAGAAACATCACCCCTCCCCTTCTCTCCTGATATGCTCCCTGACCCGCTGAGTTACTCCAGCATTTTGTGTCTGGATCTACTGCTACGCCACCGTGCTGCCATCTGCAAGGACTCAGAGGGTTAAAGGGCTGGTTCTGTGCTATCTGCCTCTGTGACTCAATGGTAAAGAAAAGTCAGGCTGACAGTGATGATTACCCTTGTACAGCCATTTCCACATATGCTACAAATGCTATGACAAATTTTGGACAGCTCAAATGAGGTTGATTAGAATCCTTCCTCGGGTGCGGGATTGTTTGGCTCATCATGTGTAGGAAGGAACTGCAGATGTCCGTTTATACAGAAGATAGACAGAAAATGCAGGAGTAACTCAGCGGGTCAGACAGCATCTCTGTAGAAAGAGAATAGTGGCCTTTCGGGTCAGAACCCTTCTTCAGACTCATCATGTTTGTTTTAAGGCATTAATTCCTCCATCCATATTCTTACCCCAGGACAATTTATTTCCCCTCATCCACTTTGCGTAGGGAAGTTATGTCTACTTCTACCCTCTCTCAGGGTACATTCCAGATCATAGCTACCCATTGTGTAATGATGCCCACGTCTCCCCTCTGCTTACTTTGCCGATTATCTCAAATCAATGTCCTCTGAGTGCTGTGTAGGAAAGAACTGCAGATGCTGGTTTTAACCGAAGATATACACAAAATGCTGGAGTAACTCAACGGGACAGGCAGCATCTCTGGAGAGAAGGAACAGGTGATGTTTTGGGTCTCGACCCGAAACATCACGCATTCCTTCGCTCCAGAGATGCTGCCTGTCCCGCTGAGTTACTCCAGCATTTTGTGTCTAACCTCAGAGTACTGCCTTCTTGCCAATGGAAACAGTTTCCATTCAAAACACCTCATGGTAAGTCCATAGAACAATCAAAATGTTATAAATGTTCAGAGTGACAGTGTTGTTGGAAGCTCCACGTTCTCCTGGCATTCAGGGAAAGTCCATGAGTCGAACACAAGTGTGCCAGTTTTTTTATCAGCCACTGATAAGGTGCCCTTATATAGAGTGAGCGCCCGTGGGCTGACACACAGAGCTTCAGAGGAGCAGATCTGAGACAGGTGAGAGGAGCCCTGTGGCTCACATTGCTCCAACATAGGCAGCCTGCGTGCCTATCCTTCCAGCGACTATCTCTGTGGACTGCTGAGTATTGAGGCTACTAGTCAAGGCAAAGCTGTGGGATTAGGTGTACGGTTTTCTTTTTTCAGTAATGTTACAGGCTATAATTGCAGCTTGGCAGGCTGCATGCAGCGAGGATGTTTTCCCAGGCTCAAATCTTTAGGATTGGGGGTAGAGTTTCAGAATAAGGGCTCGGCCATTTAGGACTGAGATAAGAACGGATTTTGTCACTTGGAGGTTGGTAAGTCTTTGGGAATTCTTTACACTGGAGCGCTGTGGAAGCTCAGTCACTGAGTTCATTCAAAACAGTGATGGATAGATTTCTGGATGTTAAAGGATTCAAGCGATATGAGGATAGTAAAATGATGCCGAGAAGGTCAGCCTTAATCTTAATGGCAGGGCATGCTCGACGGGCTGGGCGGTCTGCTCCTGCTCTGTTTACTTGTGTTCGTTTTAATGGAGTTTGGGAGACAATTATACACAGCGTGTTTTCAATGAGAATTTAAACCCTGGACTAACTGATCTTTATTTTTATATAGGTTTGCTGCAAAGGAAGAACAGACATTGTATTCCGCCATGTTTGCCAAGGGAATCCTCCTGCTTGTGGCCGCTGTCTTGGTCTCAGGTATCAGCTTCAAATATTCCTCATCAACTGTTTTATTGCACTTAGACTGCGATTGGGATTTTGTTACCATTTATGATCTTCAAGTATTCTTTCTCGAAGATCTTCATGCTACTTATACGGATCTGAATTAAGTTCAGATCAGACTTTTGAAGCCCCATGCATTGTCCTCTCTTCCACACTTTGGTTTGGTGGGTGAAGCTTGCTTCTTCTCCATTGTGGTTTTGTGTTCAGCCTAGGTTCCATATATTCAAAGCAAGGGATTTTACCCTTGAATCACGCGCAGTATTTCCAGTAAAGAACACTGGTGGTCACCAGTCTGAAGAAGGGTCTCGACCCGAAACGTCACCCATTCCTTCTCTCCCGAGATGCTGCCTGACCTGCTGAGTTACTCCAGCATTTTATGAATAAATCGATTTGTATCAGCATCTGCAGTTATTTTCTTATACTGGTGGTCACCAGGATCTGGTGAAGTGTTGTAGCTCATCTGCTGTGTAATGTTAGTTTAGTTTAGTTTAGTGATACAGCACGGGAACAGGGCCTTTGGCCCACAGAGTCCGCGCAGACCAGCGATCCCCACACACTAACACTATCCTACACAAAGTAGGGACAATTTACAATTATACCAAGCCAGTTAACCTACATCTTTGGCATGTGGGAGAAAACCGGAGCTCCCGGAGAAAGCCCACGCAGGTCATGGGGAGAACATACAAACTCCGTGCAGACAGCACCCGTTATCAGGATCGAACCCGGGCCTCTGGCGTTGTAAGGCAACAGCTCTACTGCTGCGCCACCATGCTGCACATATGAGGAGTGGATGCAGGGAAGGTTTCTCTCGTGCTCCCGTTCACATTATCTCATTCTTTCTTTCTCATAGACTGTCGGGCTGAGTACAATGGAGATCAGCTTCGTGAAGCCTTCAAGAATTACATCAACCAATTGACCGAGGAAGCCAGGGATGGTGTAGAACTGATCCAAAGCTCAGAAGTCAGCCAGCAACTTAAGTGAGTATTGGGGATTTGTGAGGGGCATTTGGAAAAGGTCAACCGCTTTACCCCAGAAAGAATTAAAGAGCCAGGAAAAAATTGTAAACAGTAACTTTGTAACATTTTGAGAAGTTCTTTCGATTTTCCAGATTATGAACCTCACCAACATTATTGTTTATCCCTAATTGATGACAGGCGAATTTAAGAAGTCAGTGAGATCTCAACTATGGACCAAGTACGGGTGTTTATTTCCCTTGGTGAAGCAGCTAGGTCTTTATGACAATCCACTCACCAGTAACAACACTTATATTTTTAATCCCAAATTTATTTAACCACTAAAATTTAAATGCTTTCCAGTGCAAAATGAATTCCGAAGCTCAGATCATTCGACCAGCCTTCATGGATTTGTTGGACCAGCAGCCTAACAACTGTGCCATATTATTAAGCAATGTTAATGAAGGGGTTTGTTAATGAACAAGAATGAGATTAAAGAATAAAAGATGGGGGTTATCTCATTGGGGATGGTAGAACAGATAAGAAGGGTCTTGACCCAAAACGTCACCCATTCCTTCTATCCAGAGGCGCTGCCTGTCCCGCTGAGTTACTCCAGCATTTTGTGTCTATCTCAGGTAAACAAAACCTGCTTCTACAAAAGAACTGATCAATCTCTATCTCTGTGGGTGGAAAGTGTAGGTTCAAATAGGGGAACGGAAGGAATAGGTTCAGCTGGAAATATTAATGCAGATACAGTTATAGGAATGGCTTTTGTGGATGTAGGCACTGGTGCAAGTTAATTCATTTACTTTGAATTGCTTGTTTAGTTTCGAAACCCTAAGAGTATTTAACCTTTGCAGTGTTAATCATCCCCTCAGCAATCTCTCCAAAACCTTATTACCTTACTACTTGTAGAGTTTTACCAATCAATGTGATTGCCTTTCCACGATCAGATAACGTAAAGCACAGAAGACCATTCAACTCATTGTGCTTCAGTACACTCTTCATTTTCCTCTCAAATTGCAACAATTAGGAAAGGACAGAATGAATGAAAGACCTTGGGAGAATCCTAACCTCTCTTCCCAATAAGCATGCTGAGTTAACCTGAAAAGATTTCCTGATCCAAATGTCATTTCGTTCCCTGAGCTCTGCTTCCTTCTGTGAAACATTTGTTTCAGTCACACACTTATGATGTGGTCTGTCTTAACGTATCGCAAATTCAACAAATAATTGTCACTCTTTTCCAGTCATCTTATCCAGGGCAATCTGAAGAGTGCCAATGACTATGCTGAGGATCTCCGACAGAGGTTGACTCCCTTCACAGATGGTCTCCATGAGAAGATGACAGTAGATATTGAGAGCCTTCAACAGCAGATAAGAGAGCAGCTGGAAGACCTGAAGGAGAAACTTCCTCCCTTTGCTGATGGAGTCCATCAGAAGATTAGCAATCACATTGAAGAATTTAATCAGAGGTTGACATCTTACACTGAAGAACTTAGCCAAAAGATGAAGAAGAACGCGGAGGAACTTCAGCAGAGGTTGACTCCCTTCACTGAAGAGCTTCAGGCCAACCTGGAAGTGAGTGCAGGGAACCTGAGGGAAGTCCTGACTCCCTACACTGAACAACTCCAGATGAAGATCGATGAAAATATGGACATCCTGAGGCAGAATGTGGCTGCCAAAGCTGAAGAATTTCGCTCCAGGTTTGATGAGAATGTCCAGGAGCTGCGCAATAGCTTGGCTCCCTACACCGAAGATGTCCAGCTGAAGATGAACCAACAGATTGCAGAAATGACCCAGAGGGTGGTGCCTTATGCTGAGGTGCTCCAGACAAAGGTCAACGAGCACGTGGAAGATCTGAACCAAAGGCTGAACCCTTACATCGCCGAACTGAAAGTAAAACTTAACGAGAACGTGGGAAGCATGAACCAGAACCTGGCCCCATACATCAAAAATCTCAACACCAACATCAACCAGAGAATCGAGGAGTTCCATCAGAACGTGGCCCCCTACACTGAGCAGCTGAACAAGATCATCAGTCAGAATGTGAGGGAGATGCAAGAGAGACTTGCCCTGAATGTAGGCAACTTTCAGCAGGATCTTCAGACCAAGCTCACAACTGTATGGGACGACTTCTGGCAGAATCTGCAGAACTAATTAAGAAGTAGAAAGTCACTCAGTTGATCTATGTGTCAGGACAATGTGTCCTCTTGGAGCACAGAAAACAAGATGCATAAATATAACTATGCTGTTGTTGAAGGCTGAGCTGTAATCTATTTACTCTTTTGCGGAGAGGAATATATTAAAATCATTGATTACAATTCTAGTGTGTGAACTGTAAAATACGTGCAATAAAACTTTGAATCATCTTTCGGCTAATAATGTTTCATGATTTATTTCATATTCAGATTAGCTTATTGTAATACACAATGGGGTGCGATGAAAGTTCTTGTTTACATGAAGCCCACAAAGCAAACAGTACACCTACAGTAAAGATTCATACAGCATTAGATACCACCAGTGCAAAACATTAGAAAGGTGAAAGATTATAGTGCAAAACCACTCCAAAGACATACAGGTTTGTAGGTTAATTGGCTGGGCAAATATAAAAATTGTCCCTAATGGGTGTAGCATAGTGTTAATGTGCGGGGATCGCTGGGCGGCGCGGACCCGGTGGGCCGAAGGGCCTGTTTCTGCGCTGTATCTCTAAATCTAAATCTAAAATCAGAATAGCACACAATAATATTAAAATATAATAAAGGAAAGGGGTGGGAAGAGGAGACTTTTTTTCAGGGGACGCAAAGCACAGGGAGCTGGACTGGATGGAGGGAAGTTATGTGCCTGCGATGGACCAGGCTGTGATTGGCTAGGCTGTAACTACACTGTGTTCACCACTCTCTGCAGTGTGAGCTTATTCCATATTGTGGTGTTGAAGACTGAGCTGTAGTCAATGAGTATCATTCTGACATAGGTGTTCCTATTGTGTAGGAAGGAACTGCAGATGCTGGTTTACACCAAAGATAGACAAAAAAAGCTGGAGTAACTCAATGGGTCAGGCAGCGTCTCTGGAGAAAAGGAATAGGTGACGTTTTGGGTTGCGACCCTTCTTCAGACTATCTTAGGAAAAGAGCAGGGAATAAAGGTTGCTGAGATCAGTGAGATTAGATAATACTTGTGTTCCCTTCCTAATGGGCAGCAGGCATCAGTGGCCCGAAGCACACTACAAATCCTCTTTACACTGCATGTTTATTAAATACAAATAATAAATGAAAGATGAATTAGCTCTGAAATACTTTAAATGCTGGAATCATTCAGCAGTTCAGCTAACAACTATAGAAAGGGGAACAAAGACCCTTCGTCAGAACTGGGAAAAAGAGAAGACAAGTTCGCTTTGATCTAGATTAGTGCAAACAATTTGAGGTAAAGACGTTACAGGTGGCATCCTTGCAGCAGAAATGCCGAGGAGAGAGTTATTAGACCTTTACGGGCAGTGCAGAGTGTCGGTCACAGAGGAGTATGTGGTGGTGTGGCCACTTGTAGTAAGGCGTGTGTGGCTGCAATGGAAAGCTAAGCCTCTGACTGCACATATTCAAGAGAGAATTAGATACTGTTTAGCTCTTAGGGCTAACGGAATCAAGGGATATAAGGAGAAAGCAGGAACAGAGTACTGATTCTGATGATCAGCCGCGATCATATTGAATGGCAGTGCTGGCTCGAAGAGCCGAATGGCCTATTCCTGCACCTATTTTTTATGTCTATGTCTATGTCTATGTCTATGACATTACTTGCAAGGGAAGAGCAATTCCCTGCTCTGACTATGGGGGTGATTAACACGGGTCACACAGTAGGTTGGAAAGGAATGGCTGTAATGTAGACGTGAGTACCAGCGTGTACTGAAAGGAGCAGTGTTACCAACACCCACCCCATGATGGCACCCTGCAGCCTGACAACCAACTGTGCACCATGATGCTGGTCTCCAACAAGTTTCATTGTCATGTGCGTAATGTCCAGCTAAACCCAGGGGTTTCCATCTATCACCTGCTCAGTCTGTGTTCCTTCATCAAGCACCTTTTAAAAGATTATGTACACAATGTCAAAAGCTCATCAATCATCTCTGTGTGTCTGTCAATAGTTCCAACTTTTTGCACCCAGCCGACCATACTAGCAAAAAATTATTTTGGTGCAATGAATTATTTATTCTAAATGTTATATGAAAATGTGAACTGTATTAAAGTGGACACCTAATATTTGACTGTCTCTGTGAGGCTGTCAAACACATATCAAAAGACTAAGTACCAATGTAGAAGTGTTCAAATCTATTTCTGCTAAAAGAATAGTTTTCCTGTAAAGTAAATGTACTTATTCTGCTTGCCGTCCCCTCCTCCCAATACTTTGTTATATTGTTAACAGCAAAAAGCTGCTTCAAATATGTATTAAACACTTCCTGTGCCTTATCATAGTTTAATGTTCCAATATATCCAGCCTGCCATTCTCCTCAAGCACCTTTTGTAGTAACGATTCTACGCACACTTAATCAGTGTCACTTGCTGTAGTCTTCGCAGCCTTGCCATTACCCCAAAGATGTGTGAGTCGCCTGGCATTGTGCTAGTAGCCAGTGACACAACTAGCAGAGCTACTGCCATATGCCATAGGTTCAATCTTCACCTTGAGTGTCGCCTGTGTGAAGTTTGTACGTTCTCCCAGTGACCGCATGAGTTCCTCCAGGTTCTCCAATTCCCTCCCGATCCCAAAAATATGCAGGTTGGTTGGTTAATTGTCCACTTCAAGTTACCCCTTGTATGTGGGTGAGTGGTATAAACTGGGGAAGGTTGATGAGAAAGTGGGTGAATTAAAAAAATGAGATTAAGGTGGGAAGAGCGTACATTGATGATCTTTTTAGTTTATTTTAGTTTAGTTTAGAGATACAGCGCAGAAACAGGCCCTTTGGCCCACTGAGTCCACACCGACCAGCGATCCCCACACATTAACACCACCCTGCACACACAAGGGACAATTTTACATTTATACATTTATACCAAGTCATTTAAACTATAAATCTGTATGTCTTTGGAGTGTAGGAGGAAACCAAAGGTCTCGGAGAAAACCCACACAGGTCAGGGGGAGATCGTACAAACTCTGTATGGGCAAGCCCCCTTCGTCATGATCGAACCCGGGCTTCTGGCACTGTAAGACAGTAGCTCTACTGCAGTCTGAAGAAGGGCCTCAACCTGAAACATCACCCCTCCCCTTCTCTCCTGATATGCTCCCTGACCCGCTGAGTTACTCCAGCATTTTGTGTCTGGATCTACTGCTACGCCACCGTGCTGCCACCTGCAAGGACTCAGAGGGCTAAAGGGCTGGTTTCTGTGCTATCTGCCTCTGTGACTCAATGGTAAAGAAAAGGCAGGCTGACAGTGATGATTACCTTTGTACAGCCATTTCCACATATGCTACAAATGCTATGACCAAAAACACTGTGTCCTTAAGAATAAGGGATTGGCTTATGTGAACATACTCATCTGGATAGATTTGATGGTCTTAGCAAATTTTGGACAGCTCAAATTAGGTAAATTAGAATTCTTCTTCTTGGGTGCGGGATCGTTTGGCTCATCATGTGTAGGAAGGAACTGCAGATGTCCGTTTATACAGAAGATAGACAGAAAATGCAGGAGTAACTCAGCGGGTCAGACAGCATCGCTGTAGAAAGAGAATAGTGGCCTTTCGGGTCAGAACCCTTCTTCAGACTCATCATGATTATTTTAAGGAATTAATTCCTCCATCCATATTCTTTCCCCTCATCCACTTCGCGTAGGGAAGTTATGTCTACTTCTACCCTCTCTCAGGGTACATTCCAGATCATAGCTACCCATTGTGTAATGATGCCCACGTCTCCCCTCTGCTTCCTTTGCCGATTACCTCAAATCAATGTCCTCTGAGTGCTGTGTAGGAAAGAACTGCAGATGCTGGTTTTAACCGAAGATATACACAAAATGCTGGAGTAACTCAACGGGACAGGCAGCATCTCTGGAGAGAAGGAATGGGTGTGTATCTGCCCATTCCTTCTCTCCAGAGATGCTGCCTGTCCCGTTGAGTTACTCCAGCATTTTGTGTCTAACCTCAGAGTACTGCCTTCTTGCCAATGGAAACAGTTTCCATTCAAAACACCTCATGGTAAGTCCATAGAACAATCAAAATGTTTTAGATGTAATAAATCATGGCCTTTGGACTGAGTTGAATCTTGAATGAATTTTGCCCTCTCGGGGTTGAGTTGGAGTCATATTTAAGGCAGCAGTTCAGAGTGACAGTGTTGTTGGAAGCTCCACGTTCTCCTGGCATTCAGGGAAAGTCCATGAGTCGAACACAAGTGTGCCAGTTTTTTTTATCAGCCACTGATAAGGTGCCCTTATATAGAGTGAGCGCCCGTGGGCTGACACACAGAGCTTCAGAGGAGCAGATCTGAGACAGGTGAGAGGAGCCCTGAGGCTCACATTGCTCCAACCCAGGCAGCCTGCCTGCTTATCCTTCCAGTGACTATGTCTGTGGACTGCTGAGTGTTGAGGCTACTAGTCAAGGCAAAGCTGTGGGATTAGGAGTACGGTTTTCTATTTTCAGTAATGTTACAGGCTATAATTGCAGCTTGGCAGGCTGCATGCAGCGAGGATGTTTTCCCAGTCTCAAATCTTTAGGATTGGGGGTAGAGTTTCAGAATAAGGGCTCGGCCATTTAGGACTGAGATAAGAACGGATTTTGTCACTTAGAGGTTGGTAAGTCTTTGGGAATTCTTTACAGTGGAGCGCGATGGAAGCTCAGTCACTGAGTTCATTCAAAATAGTGATGGATAGATTTCTGGATGTTAAAGGATTCAACGATATGAGGATAGTAAAAAGATGCCGAGAAGGTCAGCCTTAATCTTAATGGCAGGGCATGCTCGACGGGCTGGGCGGTCTGCTCCTGCTCTGTTTTCTTGTGTTCGTTTTAATGGAGTTTGGGAGACAATTATAAACAGCGAGTTTTCAATGAGAATTTAAACCCTGGACTAACTGATCTTTATTTTTACATAGGTTTGCTGCAAAGGAAGAACAGACATTGTATTGCGCCATGTTTGCCAAGGGAATCCTCCTGCTTGTGGCCGCTGTCTTGGTCTCAGGTATCAGCTTCAAATATTCCTCATCAACTGTTTTCTTGCACTTAGACTGCGATTGGGATTTTGTTACCATTTATGATCTTCAAGCATTCTTTCTCGAAGATCTTCATGCTACTTATACGGATCTGAATTAAGTTCAGATCAGACTTTTGAAGCCCCATGCTTTGTCCTTTCTTCCACACTTTGGTTTGGTGGGTGAAGCTTGCTTCTTCTCCATTGTGGTTTTGTGTTACGCCTAGGTTCCATATATTCAAAGCAAGGGATTTTACCCTTGAATCACGCGCAGTATTTCCAGTAAACAACACTGGTGGTCACCAGTCTGAAGAAGGGTCTCGACCCGAAACGTCACCCATTCCTTCTCTCCCGAGATGCTGCCTGACCTGCTGAGTTACTCCAGCATTTTGTGAATAAATCGATTTGTATCAGCATCTGCAGTTATTTTCTTATACTGGTGGTCACCAGGATCTGGTGAAGTGTTGTAGCTCATCTGCTGTGTAATGTTAGTTTAGTTTAGTTTAGTGATACAGCACGGGAACAGGGCCTTTGGCCCACAGAGTCCGCGCAGACCAGCGATCCCCACACACTAACACTATCCTACACAAAGTAGGGACAATTTACAATTGTACCAAGCCAGTTAACCTACATCTTTGGCATGTGGGAGAAAACCGGAGCTCCCGGAGAAAGCCCACGCTGGTCATGGGGAGAACATACAAAAAACTCCGTGCAGACAGCACCCGTTATCAGGATCGAGCCTGGGCCTCTGGCGTTGTAAGGCAACAGCTCTACTGCTGCGCCACCATGCTGCACATATGAGGAGTGGATGCAGGGAAGGTTTCTCTCGTGCTCCCGTTCACATTATCTCATTCTTTCTTTCTCATAGACTGTCGGGCTGAGTACAATGGAGATCAGCTTCGTGAAACCTTCAAGAATTACATCAACCAATTGACCGAGGAAGCCAGGGATGGTGTAGAACTGATCCAAAGCTCAGAAGTCAGCCAGCAACTTAAGTGAGTATTGGGGATTTGTGAGGGGCAATTGGAAAAGGTCAACCGCTTTACCCCAGAAAGAATTAAAGAGCCAGGAAAAAATTGTAAACAGTAACTTTGTAACATTTTGAGAAGTTCTTTCGATTTTCCAGATTATGAACCTCACCAACATTATTGTTTATCCCTAATTGTTGACAGGCGAATTTAAGAAGTCAGTGAGATCTCAACTATAGACCAAGTACGGGTGTTTATTTCCCTTGGTGATGCAGCTAGGTCTTTATGACAATCCACTCACCAGTAACAACACTTATATTTTTAATCCCACATTTATTTAACCACTAAAATTTAAATGCTTTCCAGTGCAAAATGAATTCAGAAGCTCAGATCATATCGACCAGTCTTCATGGATTTGTTGGACCAGCAGCCTAACAACTGTGCCATATTATTAAGCAATGTTAATGAAGGGGTTTGTTAATGAACAAGAATGAGATTAAAGAATAAAAGAAGGGGGGTATCTCATTGGGGATGGTAGAACAGATAAGAAGGGTCTTGACCCAAAACGTTACCCATTCCTTCTATCCAGAGGTGCTGCCTGTCCCGCTGAGTTACTCCAGCATTTTGTGTCTATCTCAGGTAAACAAAACCTGCTTCTACAAAATAACTGATCAATCTCTATCTCTGTGGGTGGAAAGTGTAGGTTCAAAGAGGGGAACGGAAGGAATAGGTTCAGCTGGAAATATTAATGCAGATACAGTTATAGGAATGGCTTTTGTGGATGTAGGCACTGGCGCAAGTTAATTCATTTACTTTGAATTGCTTGTTTAGTTTCGAAACCCTAAGAGTATTTAACCTTTGCAGTGTTAATCATCCCCTCAGCAATTTCTCCAAAACCTTATTACCTTACTACTTGTAGAGTTTTACCAATCAATGTGATTGCCTTTCCACAATCAGATAACGTAAAGCACAGAAGACCATTCAACTCATTGTGCTTCAGTCCACTCTTTATTTTCCTCTCAAATTGCAACAATTAGGAAAGGACAGAATAAATGAAAGACCTTGGGAGAATCCTAACCTCTCTTCCCAATAAGCATGCTGAGTTAACCTGAAAAGATTTCCTGATCCAAATGTCCTTTCGTTCCCTGAGCTCTGCTTCCTTCTGTGAAACATTTGTTTCAGTCACACACTTATGATGTGGTCTGTCTTAACGTATCGCAAATTCAACAAATAATTGTCTCTCTTTTCCAGTCATCTTATCCAGGGCAATCTGAAGAGTGCCAATGACTATGCTGAGGATCTCCGACAGAGGTTGACTCCCTTCACAGATGGTCTCCATGAGAAGATGACAGTAGATATTGAGAGCCTTCAACAGCAGATAAGAGAGCAGCTGGAAGACCTGAAGGAGAAACTTTCTCCCTTTGCTGATGGAGTCCAACAGAAGATTAGCAATCACATTGAAGAATTTAATCAGAGGTTGACATCTTACACTGAAGAACTTAGCCAAAAGATGAAGAAGAACGCGGAGGAACTTCAGCAGAGGTTGACTCCCTTCACTGAAGAGCTTCAGGCCAACCTGGAAGTGAGTGCAGAGAACCTGAGGGAAGTCCTGACTCCCTACACTGAACAGCTCCAGATGAAGATCGATGAAAATATGGACATCCTGAGGCAGAATGTGGCTGCCAAAGCTGAAGAATTTCGCTCCAGGTTTGATGAGAATGTCCAGGAGCTGCGCAATAGCTTGGCTCCCTACACCGAAGATGTCCAGCTGAAGATGAACCAACAGATTGCAGAAATGACCCAGAGGGTGGTGCCTTATGCTGAGGTGCTCCAGACAAAGGTCAACGAGCACGTGGAAGATCTGAACCAAAGGCTGAACCCTTACATCGCCGAACTGAAAGTAAAACTTAACGAGAACGTGGGAAACATGGACCAGAACCTGGCCCCATACATCAAAAATCTCAACACCAACATCAACCAGAGAATCGAGGAGTTCCATCAGAATGTGGCCCCCTACACTGAGCAGCTGAACAAGATCATCAGTCAGAATGTGAGGGAGATGCAAGAGAGACTTGCCCTGAATGGAGGCAACTTTCAGCAGGATCTTCAGACCAAGCTCACAACTGTATGGGACGACTTCTGGCAGAACTTGCAGAACTAATTAAGAAGTAGAAAGTCACTCAGTTGATCTATGTGTCAGGACAATGTGTCCTCTTGGAGCACAGAAAACAAGATGCATAAATATAACTATGCTGTTGTTGAAGGCTGAGCTGTAACCTATTTATTCTTTTGCGGAGAGGAATATATTAATATCATTGATTACAATTCTAGTGTGTGAACTGTAAAATACGTGCAATAAAACTTTGAATCATCTTTCGGCTAATAATGTTCCATGATTTATTTCATATTCAGATTAGCTTATTGTAATACACAATGGGGTGCGATGAAAGTTCTTGTTTACATGAAGCCCACAAAGTAAACAGTACACCTACAGTAAAGATTCATACAGCATTAGATACCACCAGTGCAAAACATTAGAAAGGTGAAAGATTGTAGTGCAAAACCACTCCAAAGACATACAGGTTTGTAGGTTAATTGGCTGGGCAAATATAAAAATTGTCCCTAATGGGTGTAGCATAGTGTTAATGTGCGGGGATCACTGCGCGGCACAGACCCGGTGGGCCGAAGGGCCTGTTTCTGCGCTGTATCTTGAAATCTAAATCTAAAATCAGAATAGCACACAACAATATTAAAATATAATAAAGGAAAGGGGTGGGAAGAGGAGACTTTTTTTCAGGAGACGCAAAGCACAGGGAGCTGGACTGGATGGAGGGAAGTTATGTGCCTGCGATGGACCAGGCTGTGATTGGCTAGGCTGTAACTACACTGTGTTCACCACTCTCTGCAGTGTGAGCTTATTCCATATTGTGGTGTTGAAGACTGAGCTGTAGTCAATGAGTATCATTCTGACATAGGTGTTCTTATTGTGTAGGAAGGAACTGCAGATGCTGGTTTACACCAAAGATAGACAAAAAAAGCTGGAGTAACTCAATGGGTCAGGCAGCGTCTCTGGAGAAAAGGAATAGGTGACGTTTTGGGTTGCGACCCTTCTTCAGACTATCTTAGGAAAAGAGCAGGGAATAAAGGTTGCTGAGATCAGTGAGATTAGATAATAATAATAATAATAATAATAATAATAATAATAATAATAATAATAATGCATTACATTTATATAGCGCTTTTCAAACACTCAAAGACGCTTTACAGGGATTACTAGAACATGGAGAAGTGAATAAATAGATAAATATGTAAACGAACAGAAAAAGGAGACAGAAGGTGAGGTGACGGTCAGTGGTTGAAGGCAGTGCTGAACAGGTGAGACTTCAGTGATGTTTTGAATGTGGTGATAATACTTGTGTTCCCTTCCTAATGGGCAGCAGGCATCAGTGGCCCGAAGCACACTACAAATCCTCTTTACACTGCATGTTTATTAAATACAAATAATAAATGAAAGATGAATTAGCTCTGAAATATTTTAAATGCTGGAATCATTCAGCAGTTCAGCTAACAACTATAGAAAGGGGAACAAAGACCCTTTGTCAGAACTGGGAAAAAGAGAAGACAAGTTCGCTTTGATCTAGATTAGTGCAAACAATTTGAGGTAAAGACCTTACAGGTGGCATCCTTGCAGCAGAAATGCCGAGTAGAGAGTTATTAGACCTTTACGGGCAGTGCAGAGTGTCGGTCACAGAGGACTATGTGGTGCTGTGGCCACTTGTAGTAAGGCGTGTGTGGCTGCAATGGAAAGCTAAGCCTCTGACTGGATATATTCAAGAGAGAGTTAGATACTGTTTAGCTCCTAGGGCTAACGGAATCAAGGGATATAGGAAGAAAGCAGGAACGGAGTATTGATTCTGATGATCAGCCGCGATCATATTGAATGGCAGTGCTGGCTCGAAGAGCCGAATGGCCTATTCCTGCACCTATTTTCTATGTCTATGTTTATGTCTATGTCTATGACATCCCTTGCAAGGGAAGAGCAATTCCCTGCTCTGACTATGGGGGTGACTAACACGGGTCACACAGTAGGTTGGAAAGGAATGGCTGTAATGTAGACGTGGGTACCAGCGTGTACTGAAAGGAGCAGTGTTACCAACACCCACCCCATGATGGCACCCTGCAGCCTGACAACCAACTGTGCACCATGATGCTGGTCTCCAACAAGTTTCATTGTCATATGCGTAATGTCCAGCTAAACCCAGGGGTTTCCATCTATCACCTGCTCAATCTGTGTTCCTTCATCAAGCACCTTTTAAAAGATTATGTACACAATGTCAAAAGCTCATCAATCATCTCTGTGTGTCTGTCAATAGTTCCAACTTTTTGCACCCAGCCGACCATACTAGCAAAAAATTATTTTGGTGCAATGAATTATTTATTCTAAATGTTATATGAAAATGTGAACTGTATTAAAGTGGACACCTAATATTTGACTGTCTCGGTGAGGCTGTCAAATACATATCAAAAGAATAAGTACCAATGTAGAAGTGTTCAAATCTATTTCTGCTAAAAGAATATTTTTCCTGTAAAGTAAATGTACTTATTCTGCTTGCCGTCCCCTCCTCCCAATACTTTGTTATATTGTTAACAGCGAAAAGCTGCTTCAAATATGTATTAAACACTTCCTGTGCCTTATCATAGTTTAATGTTCCAATATATCCAGCCTGCCATTCTCCTCAAGCACCTTTTGTAGTAACGATTCTACGCACACTTAATCAGTGTCACTTGCTGTAGTCTTCGCAGCCTTGCCATTACCCCAAAGATGTGTGAGCCGCCTGGCATTGTGCTAGTAGCCAGTGACACAACTAGCAGAGCTACCACCATATGCCATAGGTTCAATCTTCACCTTGAGTGTCGCCTGTGTGAAGTTTGTACGTTCTCCCAGTGACCGCATGAGTTCCTCCAGGTTCTCCAATTCCCTCCCTATCCCAAAAACATGCAGTTTGGTTGGTTAATTGTCCACTTCAAGTTACCCCTTGTATGTGGGTGAGTGGTATAAACTGGGGAAGGTTGATGAGAAAGTCGGTGAATTAAAAAAATGAGATTAAGGTGGGATTAGCGTACATTGATGATCTTTTTAGTTTAGTTTAGTTTAGTTTAGAGATACAGCGCAGAAACAGGCCGTTTGGCCCACTGAGTCCACACCGACCAGTGATCCCCGCACATTATCCCCGCACATATGACCGGAAGTGACGTGAGAGGACGCTGGCGTTGTTTGTTCGCCGCTTCTCACCACTTCTATTTTTGTATTAATTTTGCCGTTTTTCCCTCTGTTTAAACAAATCCTTCTGCTTAACCTGGTATAATCTGCCCAGCTCTTCCACCGCTGCCTCCGCACCCTTGGACTCCGCACCCTTGGACCTCTCACTCCTGTCTGTGCTCCTGTCTCTGCTGGCTTGGACTGCTCCCCTGTGGGTTACCTGACAGCTAGCGCTGACGTCATCAAATCGCTAACGCTAACAGCTGCCTGGCTGCCTGCTTGCTTGCCTGCTTGCCTGGCTACCTCCTCTGCCTGCACGTCCTCAGCTCCGTATTAACCCTCAGGCTGCTCAGCTTCCTCGATCCTCATAGGCCTTGCTCTGGATCAGCCTGTTGTGCCTGCTGTGACCTTTTGATCTCTCTGGGCTCTATGCTCCTTCGCTCCTGCCTGGCATGGCACTGCCTGGCATGGCACTGAAGTACTTGGCTGCGAGGCTGCTCCAGCTCAACAACCACTCCACTCCGCCATGCATCTCTGCCATCATCAACCACGGACTTCTACGACGACCCAGATACATCCACAGAGGCTCCGGTCACAAGTTTGTCTACTCCCAGACCGGTCACTCCATCCCTGCACTCTGGTCAGCTGATCGGACTTCCACTCGTCCATTACATCATCACAATAACGCACACGAGCGTGCCCCCTGTCTACAAGCCCTGGCTAAATCACCCGTGTCCATCCACACCACACAAAGCAACATGAAGCTCACTCTGCTCAACATCCGGTCCCTCAACAATAAAAGCCTCATTCTGAATGACTTCATCCTAGAAAATAAACTGGACTTCCTCTGTCTGACAGAAACCTGGCAACAACCTCTGGATTACCTCCCACTCAACCTCACTACACCCAACGGATACTCCTACATCAATAAACCACGCTCGGAAGGCCGAGGTGGTGGGATTGCCGTAATTCACCGACAGGACTTCAAGATCAACCTCATCTCCATCTCATCTGCTCCTTCATTTGAACACCTGGCTTTCAAACTCTCTGGCCACACAAAATTAGTCATGGCAGTTGTCTACCGCCCTCCCAAACCACACCCATCATTCCTTTCTGACTTCTCTGACTTTCTGACCCAGTTCTGTTCTCCCCCTCAATCCTCCTCCTCGGTGATTTCAACATCCACATGGACTCCACTGACTCCACGATAACCGCTGACTTCACTGAAATACTCAACTGCTTTAACCTCACTCAACACGTCAACTTTCCCACCCATAACCGTGGACACATTCTGGACCTTGTCTGCTCCACTGGACTAAATCTACATCACCTCTCTGGCTCCGACCCCACCCTCTCTGATCACTTAGCCATCACCATGTCTGTCAACATTCCCACCCCAGCTCCAAAGCAAAAACGCAAAATCAACTTCCGCAAGCTGAACTCTGTTTCACCTACCTCGCTCTCATCCTCCCTCTCTGAAATAATGTCCGCCTCTCCCTTCGTTGACCTACACAGCCCCTCTGACCTCACTGACTACTACAACCGCACTCTCTCCTCCTGCCTCGACCAGCTTGCACCTATAAAAACCAAAACAGTTTCCTTCACCCACTCTGCTCCCTGGTTTACCCCTGAACTCCGCGTGATGAAAACTCATGCCCGCCAACTTGAAAGACTCCGCAACAAAACAGGTCTCACAATTCACTCCCAAGCCTACAAAGACCACATACAGCACTATAAAGATGCCCTCTCCCGTGCCCACTCCACCTACTACTCTCAAATAATTCACTCTGGCTCCGGAAACCCAAAAACACTCTTCTCTACAATAAACAAACTCCTCAGCCCCCTGGACACCATCTCCCAATCATTCACAGTTGACAAATGCACCACTTTCCTTTCATTCTTCCAAAGCAAAATAGACAACATCTACAGCACCTTAACCACCAACGCACCTGCTCCCCCTCAAACCACCTGCCCCCCCTTATCCTGTCAGCCCCTGCCTCAGTTCTCCCCAATCTCCACCACCGACCTCTCTGACCTCTTCACAGGAATAAAAACTGCCACCTGCTCTCTGGACCCCATCCCCTCCAGCTTTGTCAAGGCCTGCCTTCCTGCTCTCTCTCCACTTATCACTGCAACAATAAACTCCTCCCTGTCCACTGGCATCGTCCCGCCATCCCTCAAAATCGCTGCTGTCACCCCCATTCTGAAAAAACCTGGTCTAAACCCTGACACCCCAAACAACTTCAGACCAATCTCCAACCTACCCTTTCTGTCCAAAGTTTTGGAACGTGCTGTAGCTTCCCAACTCAAATACCACCTCTCTACCAATAACCTGTATGAAACTTTCCAATCCGGATTCCGCTCAAACCACTGTACTGAAACTGCGCTCCTCAAAATCACAAACGACATTCTCCTCTCCTCCGACGCTGGCAACCTCAACATCCTCATCCTACTTGACCTCAGCGCCGCCTTTGACACCATAAATCACTCCATTCTCCTCACCCGACTTGAAACCTCCCTTAACATCACCGGAAAAGCCCTATCCTGGTTCAAATCTTACCTCTCTGACAGACACCAGTTCATCTCCATTAACAACTGTAAATCCCCCACCGCTCCCCTCCCCCAAGGTGCCCCCCAAGGCTCAGTCCTTGGCCCCCTCCTCTTCATCCTCTACCTGTTCCCCCTTGGTCAATTAATCCGCCGTCATGGTCTCAACTTCCACTGCTTCGCCGATGATATCCAGCTCATCATCTCCACCAAGTCAATCTCCCCCACCACAAACTCTACACTGACAAACTGCATCACTGAAATAAAATCTTGGCTTCAATCAAACTTCCTCAAACTCAATTGCAACAAATCTGAAATCATCATCATTGGTCCAAAAACGCTCACCAAATCCACCCAAAACTTCATCCTCAACATTGATGGTCTCCCAGTATCCACCTCACCTCACATCCGGAATCTTGGAATCATCCTTGATCAAACGCTCTCCTTCGACAAACACATCAAACACATCACAAAGACAGCCTTCTTCCACCTCAAAAACATTGCCCGTCTCCGTCCATCCCTCTCCTCCACAGCTGCAGAAACCCTCATCCACGCCTTCATCACCTCCCGTCTGGACTACTGCAACAGCCTCCTCTATGGCGCACCCTCAAAAATCATCAATAAACTTCAATACATTCAAAACTCCGCTGCCCGTCTACTCACACACACCTCGATCCGTGACCATATCACCCCCGTACTTTATAAACTCCACTGGCTCCCCATCCCCCAGAGAATCCAGTACAAAATCCTCCTCATAACCTACAAAGCCCTCCATAACCTGGCCCCATCCTACCTGACCGACCTCCTCCACAGGCACACTCCCACCTGCACCCTCCGCTCTGCCGCTGCCAATCTCCTATCCCCCCACATCCGGACCAAACTCAGATCCTGGGGGGACAGGGCTTTCTCCATCGCTGCTCCCACCCTATGGAACTCACTACCCCAAACCGTTAGAGACTCCTCCACACTCACCACATTCAAAACATCGCTGAAGTCTCACCTGTTCAGTACTGCCTTCAACCACTGAAGGTCACCTCACCTTTTGTCTCCTTTCTCTGTTCATTTATTTATTTACTTATTTATCTATTTATTCATTTCCCTATGTTCTCAAAATCTCTGTAAAGCGTCTTTGAGTATAAGAAAAGCGCTATATAAATAAAATGCATTATTATTATTATTATTATTAACACCACCCTGCACACACAAGGGACAATTTTATATTTATACATTTATACCAAGTCATTTAAACTATAAATCTGTATGTCTTTGGAGTGTAGGAGGAAACCAAAGGTCTCGGAGAAAACCCACACAGGTCAGGGGGAGATCGTACAAACTCTGTATGGGCAAGCCCCCTTCGACATGATCGAACCCGGGCTTCTGGCACTGTAAGACAGTAGCTCTACTGCAGTCTGAAGAAGGGCCTCAACCAGAAACGTCACCCCTCCCCTTCTCTCCTGATATGCTCCCTGACCAGTTGAGTTACTCCAGCATTTTGTGTCTAGATCTACTGCTATGCCACCGTGCTGCCATCTGCAAGGACTCAGAGGGCTAAAGGGCTGGTTTCTGTGCTATCTGCCTCTGTGACTCAATGGTAAAGAAAAGGCAGGCTGACAGTGATGATTACCCTTGTACAGCCATTTCCACATATGCTACAAATGCTATGACCAAAAACACTGTGTCCTTAAGAATAAGGGATTGGCTTATGTGAACATACTCATCTGGATAGATTTGATGGTCTTAGCAAATTTTGGACAGCTCAAATGAGGTTGATTAGAATCCTTCCTCGGGTGCGGGATTGTTTGGCTCATCATGTGTAGGAAGGAACTGCAGATGTCCGTTTATACAGAAGATAGGCAGAAAATGCAGGAGTAACTCAGCGGGTCAGACAGCATCTCTGTAGAAAGGGAATAGTGGCCTTTCGGGTCAGAACCCTTCTTCAGACTCATCATGTTTATTTTAAGGAATTAATTCCTCCATCCATATTCTTTCCCCAGGACAATTTATTTCCCCTCATCCACTTTGCGTAGGGAAGTTATGTCTACTTCTACCCTCTCTCAGGGTACATTCCAGATCATAGCTACCCATTGTGTAATGATGCCCACGTCTCCCCTCTGCTTACTTTGCCGATTACCTCAAATCAATGTCCTCTGAGTGCTGTGTAGGAAAGAACTGCAGATGCTGGTTTTAACCGAAGATATACACAAAATGCTGGAGTAACTCAACGGGACAGGCAGCATCTCTGGAGAGAAGGAATGGGTGTGTATCTGCCCATTCCTTCTCTCCAGAGATGCTGCCTGTCCCGTTGAGTTACTCCAGCATTTTGTGTCTAACCTCAGAGTACTGCCTTCTTGCCAATGGAAACAGTTTCCATTCAAAACACCTCATGGTAAGTCCATAGAACAATCAAAATGTTTTAGATGTAATAAATCATGGCCTTTGGACTGAGTTGAATCTTGAATGAATTTTGCCCTCTCGGGGTTGAGTTGGAGTGATATTTAAGGCAGCAGTTCAGAGTGACAGTGTTGTTGGAAGCTCCACGTTCTCCTGGCATTCAGGGAAAGTCCATGAGTCGAACACAAGTGTGCCAGTTTTTTTTATCAGCCACTGATAAGGTGCCCTTATATAGAGTGAGCGCCCGTGGGCTGACACACAGAGCTTCAGAGGAGCAGATCTGAGACAGGTGAGAGGAGCCCTGAGGCTCACATTGCTCCAACCCAGGCAGCCTGCCTGCTTATCCTTCCAGTGACTATGTCTGTGGACTGCTGAGTGTTGAGGCTACTAGTCAAGGCAAAGCTGTGGGATTAGGAGTACGGTTTTCTATTTTCAGTAATGTTACAGGCTATAATTGCAGCTTGGCAGGCTGCATGCAGCGAGGATGTTTTCCCAGTCTCAAATCTTTAGGATTGGGGGTAGAGTTTCAGAATAAGGGCTCGGCCATTTAGGACTGAGATAAGAACGGATTTTGTCACTTAGAGGTTGGTAAGTCTTTGGGAATTCTTTACAGTGGAGCGCGATGGAAGCTCAGTCACTGAGTTCATTCAAAATAGTGATGGATAGATTTCTGGATGTTAAAGGATTCAACGATATGAGGATAGTAAAAAGATGCCGAGAAGGTCAGCCTTAATCTTAATGGCAGGGCATGCTCGACGGGCTGGGCGGTCTGCTCCTGCTCTGTTTTCTTGTGTTCGTTTTAATGGAGTTTGGGAGACAATTATAAACAGCGAGTTTTCAATGAGAATTTAAACCCTGGACTAACTGATCTTTATTTTTACATAGGTTTGCTGCAAAGGAAGAACAGACATTGTATTGCGCCATGTTTGCCAAGGGAATCCTCCTGCTTGTGGCCGCTGTCTTGGTCTCAGGTATCAGCTTCAAATATTCCTCATCAACTGTTTTCTTGCACTTAGACTGCGATTGGGATTTTGTTACCATTTATGATCTTCAAGCATTCTTTCTCGAAGATCTTCATGCTACTTATACGGATCTGAATTAAGTTCAGATCAGACTTTTGAAGCCCCATGCATTGTCCTTTCTTCCACACTTTGGTTTGGTGGGTGAAGCTTGCTTCTTCTCCATTGTGGTTTTGTGTTAAGCCTAGATTCCATATATTCAAAGCAAGGGATTTTACCCTTGAATCACGCGCAGTATTTCCAGTAAAGAACACTGGTGGTCACCAGTCTGAAGAAGGGTCTCGACCCGAAACATCACCCATTCCTTCTCTCCCGAGATGCTGCCTGACCTGCTGAGTTACTCCAGCATTTTGTGAATAAATCGATTTGTATCAGCATCTGCAGTTATTTTCTTATACTGGTGGTCACCAGGATCTGGTGAAGTGTTGTAGCTCATCTGCTGTGTAATTTTAGTTTAGTTTAGTTTAGTGATACAGCACGGGAACAGGGCCTTCGGCCCACAGAGTCCGCGCAGACCAGTGATCCCCACACACTAACACTATCCTACACAAAGTAGGGACAATTTACAATTATACCAAGCCAGTTAACCTACATCTTTGGCATGTGGGAGAAAACCGGAGCTCCCGGAGAAAGCCCACGCAGGTCATGGGGAGAACATACAAACTCCGTGCAGACAGCACCCGTTATCAGGATCGAACCCGGGCCTCTGGCGTTGTAAGGCAACAGCTCTACTGCTGCGCCACCATGCTGCACATATGAGGAGTGGATGCAGGGAAGGTTTCTCTCGTGCTCCCGTTCACATTATCTCATTCTTTCTTTCTCATAGACTGTCGGGCTGAGTACAATGGAGATCAGCTTCGTGAAGCCTTCAAGAATTACATCAACCAATTGACCGAGGAAGCCAGGGATGGTGTAGAACTGATCCAAAGCTCAGAAGTCAGCCAGCAACTTAAGTGAGTATTGGGGATTTGTGAGGGGCAATTGGAAAAGTTCAATTTTACCCCAGAAAGAATTAAAGAGCCAGGAAAAAAATTGTAAACAGTAACTTTGTAACATTTTGAGAAGTTCTTTCGATTTTCTAGATTATGAACCTCACCAACATTATTGTTTATCCCTAATTGTTGACAGGCGAATTTAAGAAGTCAGTGATATCTCAACTATGGACCAAGTATGGGTGTTTATGGTGAAGCAGCTAGGTCTTTATGACAATTCACTCACCAGTAACAACACTTATTTTTTTAATCCCAAATTTATTTAACCACTAAAATTTAAATGCTTTCCAGTGCGAAATGAATTCAGAAGCTCAGATCATTCGACCAGTCTTCATGGATTTGTTGGACCAGCAGCCTAACAACTGTGCCATATTATTAAGCAATGTTAATGAAGGGGTTTGTTAATGAACAGGAATGAGATTAAAGAATAAAAGAAAGGGGGTATCTCATTGGGGATGGTAGAACAGATAAGAAGGGTCTTGACCCAAAACGTCACCCATTCCTTCTATCCAGAGACGCTGCCTGTCCCGCTGAGTTACTCCAGCATTTTGTGTCTATCTCAGGTAAACAAAACCTGCTTCTACAAAAGAACTGATCAATCTCTATCTCTGTGGGTGGAAAGTGTAGGTTCAAATAGGGGAACGGAAGGAATAGGTTCAGCTGGAAATATTAATACAAATACAGTTATCGGAATGGCTTTTGTGGATGTAGGCACTGGCGCAAGTTAATTCATTTACTTTGAATTCCTTGTTTAGTTTCGAAACCCTAAGAGTATTTAACCTTTGCAGTGTTAATCATCCCCTCAGCAATCTCTCCAAAACCTTATTACCTTACTACTTGTAGAGTTTTACCAATCAATGTGATTGCCTTTCCACAATCAGATAACGTAAAGCACAGAAGACCATTCAACTCATTGTGCTTCAGTCCACTCTTTATTTTCCTCTCAAATTGCAACAATTAGGAAAGGACAGAATAAATGAAAGACCTTGGGAGAATCCTAACCTCTCTTCCCAATAAGCATGCTGAGTTAACCTGAAAAGATTTCCTGATCCAAATGTCCTTTCGTTCCCTGAGCTCTGCTTCCTTCTGTGAAACATTTGTTTCAGTCACACACTTATGATGTGGTCTGTCTTAACGTATCGCAAATTCAACAAATAATTGTCTCTCTTTTCCAGTCATCTTATCCAGGGCAATCTGAAGAGTGCCAATGACTATGCTGAGGATCTCCGACAGAGGTTGACTCCCTTCACAGATGGTCTCCATGAGAAGATGACAGTAGATATTGAGAGCCTTCAACAGCAGATAAGAGAGCAGCTGGAAGACCTGAAGGAGAAACTTTCTCCCTTTGCTGATGGAGTCCAACAGAAGATTAGCAATCACATTGAAGAATTTAATCAGAGGTTGACATCTTACACTGAAGAACTTAGCCAAAAGATGAAGAAGAACGCGGAGGAACTTCAGCAGAGGTTGACTCCCTTCACTGAAGAGCTTCAGGCCAACCTGGAAGTGAGTGCAGAGAACCTGAGGGAGGTCCTGACTCCCTACACTGAACAGCTCCAGATGAAGATCGATGAAAATATGGACATCCTGAGGCAGAATGTGGCTGCCAAAGCTGAAGAATTTCGCTCCAGGTTTGATGAGAATGTCCAGGAGCTGCGCAATAGCTTGGCTCCCTACACCGAAGATGTCCAGCTGAAGATGAACCAACAGATTGCAGAAATGACCCAGAGGGTGGTGCCTTATGCTGAGGTGCTCCAGACAAAGGTCAACGAGCACGTGGAAGATCTGAACCAAAGGCTGAACCCTTACATCGCCGAACTGAAAGTAAAACTTAACGAGAACGTGGGAAACATGGACCAGAACCTGGCCCCATACATCAAAAATCTCAACACCAACATCAACCAGAGAATCGAGGAGTTCCATCAGAATGTGGCCCCCTACACTGAGCAGCTGAACAAGATCATCAGTCAGAATGTGAGGGAGATGCAAGAGAGACTTGCCCTGAATGGAGGCAACTTTCAGCAGGATCTTCAGACCAAGCTCACAACTGTATGGGACGACTTCTGGCAGAACTTGCAGAACTAATTAAGAAGTAGAAAGTCACTCAGTTGATCTATGTGTCAGGACAATGTGTCCTCTTGGAGCACAGAAAACAAGATGCATAAATATAACTATGCTGTTGTTGAAGGCTGAGCTGTAATCTATTTATTCTTTTGCGGAGAGGAATATATTAATATCATTGATTACAATTCTAGTGTGTGAACTGTAAAATACGTGCAATAAAACTTTGAATCATCTTTCGGCTAATAATGTTCCATGATTTATTTCATATTCAGATTAGCTTATTGTAATACACAATGGGGTGCGATGAAAGTTCTTGTTTACATGAAGCCCACAAAGTAAACAGTACACCTACAGTAAAGATTCATACAGCATTAGATACCACCAGTGCAAAACATTAGAAAGGTGAAAGATTGTAGTGCAAAACCACTCCAAAGACATACAGGTTTGTAGGTTAATTGGCTGGGCAAATATAAAAATTGTCCCTAATGGGTGTAGCATAGTGTTAATGTGCGGGGATCGCTGCGCGGCACAGACCCGGTGGGCCGAAGGGCCTGTTTCTGCGCTGTATCTTGAAATCTAAATCTAAAATCAGAATAGCACACAACAATATTAAAATATAATAAAGGAAAGGGGTGGGAAGAGGAGACTTTTTTTCAGGGGACGCAAAGCACAGGGAGCTGGACTGGATGGAGGGAAGTTATGTGCCTGCGATGGACCAGGCTGTGATTGGCTAGGCTGTAACTACACTGTGTTCACCACTCTCTGCAGTGTGAGCTTATTCCATATTGTGGTGTTGAAGACTGAGCTGTAGTCAATGAGTATCATTCTGACATAGGTGTTCTTATTGTGTAGGAAGGAACTGCAGATGCTGGTTTACACCAAAGATAGACAAAAAAAGCTGGAGTAACTCAATGGGTCAGGCAGCGTCTCTGGAGAAAAGGAATAGGTGACGTTTTGGGTTGCGACCCTTCTTCAGACTATCTTAGGAAAAGAGCAGGGAATAAAGGTTGCTGAGATCAGTGAGATTAGATAATAATAATAATAATAATAATAATAATAATAATAATAATGCATTACATTTATATAGCGCTTTTCAAACACTCAAAGACGCTTTACAGGGATTACTAGAACATAGAGATGTGAATAAATAGATAAATATGTAAACGAACAGAAAAAGGAGACAGAAGGTGAGGTGACGGTCAGTGGTTGAAGGCAGTGCTGAACAGGTGAGACTTCAGTGATGTTTTGAATGTGGTGATAATACTTGTGTTCCCTTCCTAATGGGCAGCAGGCATCAGTGGCCCGAAGCACACTGCAAATCCTCTTTACACTGCATGTTTATTAAATACAAATAATAAATGAAAGATGAATTAGCTCTGAAATACTTTAAATGCTGGAATCATTCAGCAGTTCAGCTAACAACTATAGAAAGGGGAACAAAGACCCTTTGTCAGAACTGGGAAAAAGAGAAGACAAGTTTGCTTTGATCTAGATTAGTGCAAACAATTTGAGGTAAAGACGTTACAGGTGGCATCCTTGCAGCAGAAATGCCGAGGAGAGAGTTATTAGACCTTTACGGGCAGTGCAGAGTGTCGGTCACAGAGGAGTATGTGGTGCTGTGACCACTTGTAGTAAGGCGTGTGTGGCTGCAATGGAAAGCTAAGCCTCTGACTGGATATATTCAAGAATGAATTAGATACTGTTTAGCTCTTAGGGCCAACGGAATCAAGGGATATAGGGAGAAAGCAGGAACGGAGTACTGATTATGATGATCAGCCACGATCATATTGAATGGCAGTGCTGGCTCGAAGAACCGAATGGCCTATTCCTGCACCTATTTTTTATGTCTATGTCTATGTCTATGACATCCCTTGCAAGTGAAGAGCAATTTCCTGCTCTGACTATGGGGGTGATTAACACAGGTCACACAGTAGGTTGGAAAGGAATGGCTGTAATGTAGACGTGGGTACCAGCGTGTACTGAAAGGAGCAGTGTTACCAACACTCACCCCATGATGGCACCCTGCAGCCTGACAACCAACTGTGCACCATGATGCTGGTCTCCAACAAGTTTCATTGTCATGTACGTAATGTCCAGCTAAACCCAGGGGTTTCCATCTATCAACTGCTCAATCTGTGTTCCTTCATCAAGCACCTTTTAAAAGATTATGTACACAATGTCAGAAGCTCATCAATCATCTCTGTGTGTCTGTCAATAGTTCCAACTTTTTGCACCCAGCCGACCATACTAGCAAAAAATTATTTTGGTGCAATGAATTATTTATTCTAAATGTTATATGAAAATGTGAATATCACCCTCTGTGGCAAATGCACAAAGATGGAGCCCTCTAATGGAACTCACTGTTGATTCCCACCTGGCTGAAGCATTGCCATAGAGAAGTACAACATGGAACAAGCCCTTCAGCCCACCAAGTCTTTGCCAGCCATCAGCTACCCATTTATACTAGTTCTACATTAATCACCATTTTTTCCTGTTCATCTTCTTATCCATTCAAGTTGTCCTTAATTCTAACTTGTTGTTTCCACCAACAGATAGTTTTGAATCCAATTTGCTTCTCTTCCCGTAATCTCAAATAGTGACTTCTGTACAGATTCTTTCTGAAAGGCATTGACCCACAGCCATTTCTCAGTCCATCTTATCCACCACTTCTTTTGAGCTGTTGGTCAAGTTTGTTAAACAATATCTTCCTTTCCTCAACCTATATAATTAGTAAGTTAAAAATTTGAAACATCAACTTTACCCTTATGACAGAAGTTCAACAAAATGATCGTTAATTGTCCAGGTCAATTCTATTTCAATTTTTATTTCGGTCATTCTCCAGTTCTCTGGCATACATCTTCCTGAAATACCGTTTTTTGAACTGGATGTGGAAATGGATTATGTGCAGGCAGATGTGTTGAGTTGAACTTGGCATCATGTTCAGCAAGGACATTGTGGCCCTAATGGCAAGTTCCTATGTTGGACTGTTCTACATTGTATGTTTAAGGTCTATCTTCCTCTTTCTCCCCCGATACATCTCCTTAAGTGCACAACATTTTTTCCAGCAAAGCTTAAATTATCTCACTCACATCCTGATGAATGGTCATTGACCTGAAACTGTAACTCTACTTCTCTCTTCCCGCACCCACTGCCTGACCTGCTGAGTATTTCCAGCGTTTTGTTTTCACTTGAAATTTCCACCATCTGCACCATTCTGATTTTCAGGGATTTCCTTCTGTCTTGGATCCACATGCACTCATTAAAGAATCTGCATGAGAAAGGTATGGTGCACAGATTTTCAAAATTCTATTCCCCTTTCTCCATATACACCCTGGCCAAAAAAAATGTGTACTTCATGAACTTTCCTCTGACCGTAATTTTTTGATTCCTGCCTATTTGCAAGCTCCCTCTTGTGTTTTCCACTCAGAGCCCCTGAGTAAAAATACTTCTTCCCCTAAATTCACCAATGCCACCATTCCTCTGGTCTTATTGACTGCAGCACTCTGACCTGAATCATAAGATCATAAGCGAGGGAAGCTCATCAGGGATTGGAAAGCAGAATCAATATAAAGACTCCAGAGTGACACTGAAGAAATGTTGTTTAAAAGGACTTTAAACCAAAGCCTCATCTGCCCACTCACCTGATCACCAAAAATACCATAACCTTATTCAAAGGGTAGGGTGGTACTCTCTAATTTCATGAAGTCACTATCTGCTGTGGATTGAACAGTATTGTCAAGTCACTTATATTAGTGCTGTTCATCGGGTGCTGTGTCTAAATTGTGGCAAATTCTGCATTGCAACACTTCGAAACATTAATTGTTGTAAAGTATTTTTGGGGGGGATGTGGAGTGCTACATAAATGCAAGCCTCTCCTTAAAAGATTACACTAGGATGGACAGGAATATGCACCCAAACTTTATTCACATTGTCGACACTGTGTGAAGCTGACAGCTACCTCAGAAGTCTCCACGCAGCTGTTAAATACAAACATTCAAAATGCTGTCAAAGCAAATTTTTTACATAAGACAACACACTAGTTAATCCACGTAAGATTGCTGACTTAATGTACACTTCAGCCAGTTTTGCACTTTGCTCACGATAAAAACTGTTGCAAACGATCTGTTGAAAGAGGCACAACTGTTTTTAAGGAGATAAAATTGTTTCTGAACAACACCTGCCCCCTAAAGACCTAATTTTAGAAGTGTAGATACTTATTTCTATAAAATAACATTTGCAACTTTTAAAATTAAAAAATCAACATTTTTCCCCTCATATTGTTCATGATGTAGACCGTTCGCCCTTTGCATCAATATCTTTCCCATGTCAATCCCATTATCCATTCCTCCACTGTAATCTCATCTCGTTCACATGACCATTAATCTATCGAATGACCACAGCTATCTGGACTACACTTCTTCCCACCCGGTTTCCTGCAAAAAGTATATCCCCTACTCCCAATTCCTCCGTCTACGCCGCATCTGCGCCCGGGATGAGGTGTTTCACACTAGGGCATCAGAGATGTCCTCATTCTTTCGTTAAACGGGGCTTCCCCTCTTCCATTAATTCGACGAGAATTAGTTTCAACCTGATTCATTGACCTCCACTATGTGTAATTAATAGCAACCAATTAACCTACCACTCTTCACAGCTTTGGGATATGGGAGGAAATTTGAGCACCCAAGGAAAAATCTATGTGGCCACTGGGAGAACAGGTAAACTCCACACAGACAGCAACAAAGTTCAAGACTGAACCCAGGCTGCTGGAGCCCTGAGGCAGCTACACTACCCGTGACACCATTGTGCCGCCCCCTTTAACGAGATTCCAGGTTTTCCTTTGATCCTTATATGTCTCATTTGTTATTGTTTTCTTTTCAAGTGGTTAAAGAAATGGCATTTTTATTTCCTGTTTATTATCGGTGAGGAATGTTAATCTGATTGGCGGGTCAGCCCACTAGAAGAAATGGATGCCACATACTCCCTACAGAATGTGTCGCCAAGAAAAAGCAAAAATCCACTCTGCAGCGCCTATTCATTGCAGGCAAGTTTCTTGAAGGCCAGCAATGAGGGCATCACTTAGCCACTGACCTGAAAATCCAGGCTAATATATTGGCTGCCCACTTCAGGTGGGTTTGGAGGTTTCCTCGATGTTGTCCAGTGGCATCATGGTTTCGAATTGCTTCTGTCTCCTCCCAAAATCTCAGCTTTATAGGGTAAACACTAAAAGCAAGGAACTGTAGATGCTGGTTTACAACCTGCAGATGCTGGTGACATGGTGGTGCAGCGGTGGAGTGGCAGAGACCCCCCAGGTTCGATCCTGACCATGGGTGCTTGTCTGTACGGAGGTTGTACGTTCTCCCCGTGATCTGCGTGGGTTTTCTCCGGGAAGCACCACAGTTTCCTCCCACACTCCAAAAACGTACAGATTTGAGGGCTAATTGGCTTGGTGGAAATGTAAATTGTCCTTAGTGTGTGCAGTATAGTGTTAGTGTACCGGGATTGCTGGTCAGCATGGACTCGGTGGGGCGAAGGGCCTGTTTTCACACTTTATCTCTAAACTAAACCAAAAAGAAAGACACAAAGTGCTGGTGAGGCAGCATCTCTGAAGAACATGGAAAGGTGTCGTTTCAGGTTGGGACCCTTCTTCAGACTGATTGTAGGGGGTGGGGGGGGGGGGGGGGAGGAGGTGTTGGGAAAGAAATCTGGGAAAGAAATCTAGTCAATGCGTGGCAAATAATAGATACAAGTGAGGAGGGTCTCGATTGCAGTTGGTTGGACAAAGACAAGAAATGGGTGGCCACTCATCATTTGTAATTCACACCATTTGTTTCCTTTCAATTTTTTTTGTCTAATAACATCTAAAAGCAAAATACTGCAAACGTTGAAGTAAAGCGTAAAAAGTTGCAGAACTTGTGAAGAGAGTTAACATTTCAGGTTCTCCTGTTTATGATGGGTGGTTATAGTTTCAAACCCAAGCATCATTCCAAGCTGTACGTTTTCCTAAACTTAACTTTTAATTGTTTAGTAACTTTATACAGTTGAAGTTTGTCTACATGCTCATCACTATGTCAATTTCCTTGCTTTTTTCCTTCCTTTTGAAAAGGAAATTTTGAAACTTACTGTAGGACCTCAAAGACAAGGATAGTAATTTTAGAATACTTAAGATCAAGGTTACTCAAGAGATCAGAATTGCAGCTGCTTATCAGAATGGATGTTACAGAGAGTCACAAGACTGATGGAGATTGCAGAGAAACAGAAGAGGGAGTTCAGCAATCGGGCTTGAAATTTTTAATTAATGACTTCAAAATCAATCCTTTCCCCCAAATAAATGAATTGGAAAGGTTATAAAAGGCTTTAAACAACGTCAAGGTATTTTGAGTTTGGCTATGCACTTTTCTAGTTTCCTTTTATTTCTCAAATTGCTGGTGGTGGAAGTTCGGCAAAGCTGGAGGCTGACACTGAAAGTTCTGCTGATTGACGTTTGCACACGGGGGCAATTTTCATTTCCTCAATTTCTCCTCAATTTTGTTGTCCTCTTTGTAGCCACCACTGAAGTGAACAATTGCTTCCACCTACTGGTTGATGTTGATGCTGAGATCTTTGTTGTACAACTCCAGATTTTGTTTTCAAGCATTTAACAGTCATAAGGTTTGCTTTCAGTTAGTTGGTCAGTTACCGATGTCAGGGACCACCTTTTGGATCACAAGTCTCTCTCTCTCCCTCATCCTTACCTCTGTACTCTAATTATTTGACACAAGCTTTCAGGGCCATTTCACTGGACATTTGGCTCACCTTTCCAAAAATATCTTTGAGAATAGGAGTTATCTTGCTCAGCAGCTCCTGGAGGGCCTGGTCAAGTTTGTCGTGAATCTCCCCATCACTGCCTGTCGCACTCCGGTTGTCCAGGCCTTCCGAGATTTTCTGTTGCAGTTGCGGAAAGAATGGACCCAGCACATCCCTCACCTCCTTAGTGTTGTCAGTGTTGTTCGGAAGGTCCTTAGTGCTGGGTCTCCATATCTCCCCCGGATGTTTGGTGGTGTTGTCATGTAGAGGGCTGGGTCTCTCGACAGAGGGCGTCAGCTTTTGTGTCAGTGCCTCAACGTTCCGGTTCATTGTCAGACGCACGTTCTCGATGGCAGCTGACAGCCTGTCGCTCAGGTCACCCAGCTGCTGTGCAAACTGCTGCTGAATGGCATCTGTTCTCTCTGACATCTTTGTTTCAAAGTTGTCTCTGAGGAGAGCCAGACTCGGGTTGTACGGTGTGATGCTGAAACAAGAAAAGGAAAGGAGATGAATTTCAAAGTTTGCTTTGCTTGAAAATTTCATAGTGACTGAATACTGAGAGTCATAGGGTCATAGAGGGTGGTACGTGTATGGAACGAGCTTCTGGAGGAGGTAGTTGAGGCAGGTACTATCGCAACGTTTAAGAAACATTTAAACAGGTGCATGGATAACACAGGTTTAAAGGGATATGGGTCAAATGCAGGCAGGTGGGACTAGTGTAGATGGAACATTCTGACCGGAGTGGGCAAGTTGAGCCGAAGGACCTATTTCCACCTTGTATGACTCTATGAACTGGATACTTAGTGAAGATGCAGAACATAGCGGAGAGTGAGATCACCCAAACATCCTCGCAGTTCATGCCTGCGATGAGAATTTGGTGATGGATACATATATACATGGAAAATAGAGCTGGAATAGATCATTTGGCTCTTCAAGCTAAGACCACAATCATGACTGATTGCCCATCTCAATGACAAATTCCTGCTATCTCTTTGGTCCCCTTCAAGCTTTTTGTGTTTAGAAATGGTGCAGCGGTAGAGTTGCTGCCTTACAGTGCCAGAGATCCAGGTTCGATCCTAACTATGGGTGCTTTTTGAATGGAATTTGTATGGTCTCCCTGTGACCACATGGGTTTTCTCCAGGTGCTCTGGTTTCATCCCACATTCCAAAGATGTGCAGGTTTGTAGGTTAATTGGCTTCTGTAAAAAATGTCCCTTGTGTAAGATAGAACTGGTGTATGGGTGATCGTACGCGGACTTGATGGGCCAAAGGGCCTGTTTCCTTGCTCTTTCTCTAAATTAAACTAAATATAAACACCAAGCGCTGGACTAACTCAACAGGTCAGCTGCCTGTCCCGCTGAGTTACTCCAGCACTTTGTGTCTATCTTTGGTATAAACCAGCATCTGCAATTTCTTGTATTCTACATTCTAAACTAAAGGTATCTCCTACTTAAATAGATTTACCTCCTTAATATATATTTAGTAACTTTAGTGACTTGACCTTCAATGTCTTTTGTGGTAGAGAATTCCACAGGTTCACTAACCTCCAGGGGAAGAATTTCTCCTCCTTACCATCCTAAATGTCTGAACTCGTACCCAAACACTGTGACAGAATTTTCTATGTTTAAATGAGATCTCTTTTTATTCTTCTAAACTCCAGTGAACATAATTGACCCAAATTCTCCTCAGGCAAGAACCCTGGCATCCTGGGATTCAGTCTGGTGAATCTTTGTAACAAGTTCTTCCCTTTCATAGGCAAGGAAGCTAAAACTGCACACAATAGTCTACTGTAATTTTACCAACGGCTTGTATAATTGCAGCAGGGCATTGTTTCTCCTGTACTCAAAACCTCTTGCGATGATGACCGATGTACCATTTGCCTTCTTAACTACTTGCTTCACTGGCATGTTTGCTTCGAGTAACTGGTATGCGAGAGAATAAATATGCCATTGTACACTACCCAAGCTATTATCATTTAAGCAATAATCTACCTTTGTAATTTTCGTAGCAAAGAGAATAACTTCACACCATCTACGCAGACACAAGGAAATACAGATGCTGATTTTCAAACATAGACACAAAGTACTGAATTCACCTTTTGTGTCTCTTCTCACTGTATCTCACAGCCTTTTGTCTTCCTCCCAATTCTGGCATTTGACCATCCATATACCGATCGAAACCTCCTTATCCACCTCTCACTTGCCAGGCTTTGTCCTGACTCCACTTAACTTCTAGCTTTCTCCACCTTGATACAATCAGTCTGAAGAAGGGTCCCGACCAGAAATGGCACCTATCCATGTTCCCGCAGAGATGCTGCCTGTCCCGCTGAGTTACTTTGTATCTTCTTTTCACACTATCTATGTTTTACGACATCTCCCAAGTACTTGTCCACTCACTCAACTTGTCTAAATTGGTTTGAAACCTCTTTGCACCTTTCTCATACCTCACAATCACACTCCGTTTCATGTTGCTGGCACTTCAGAAGGGCTAAACATCCAAGGACGTACACGCCACTGGAGATAAATGGGTCTATTGTGGATAGGGTGAGCAGTTTTAAATACTTGGGAGTCCGCATCGCAGAGGATCTGACGTGGGCAACGCACATTGCCGCACTGGTGGGTAAGGCTAAGCAGCGCCTTTACCACCTTAGACAACTGAGGAAATTCAGAGTGTCTCTGAGGATCCTTCATTGCTTCTACTCTGGGGCTGTAGAGAGCATCCTGTCTGGCAACATTACAGTCTGGTTTGGGAACAGCTCTGCCCAGGACAGGATGGCCCTGCAGAGAGTAGTGCGTTCGGCAGAACGCACCATGGGAACTACACTCGTCCCCCTGCAGGACCTATACATCAGGAGGTGCAGATCCAGAGCAAGCAAGATCATGAGGGACCCCTGCCACCCCAGTAACGGACTGTTCCAGATGCTACGATCAGGCAAACGCCTCCGCTGTCACGCTGTGAAAACGGAGAGGATGAGACGGAGCTTCTTCCCACAGGCCATCAGGACTGTCAACTTTTATAACCCCAGAGACTAAATTTTTGTCGACACTAATAGTAACTTATTAACTTTATTTATATGCTGAAACTGTAATTCTTTTTGTGCACAACCTGCAGGCATTGCCACTTTCATTTCACTGCACATCGTGTATGTGTATGTGACAAATAAATTTGACTTGACTTGACTTGACTTGACTTGGCTCAGACTCAGACTCATCCAACTCCCTGATCCAAATCACAAATATATGTTGTGAATACTTGGGGTAAAGGGTGGCACGGTAGCACAGCGGTAGAGCTGCTGCCTTACAGCGCCAGAGTTCTGGGTTTGATCCCGACTACGGGTACTGTCTGTATGGAGTTGGTACGTTCTCCCTGTGACCACGTGGGTTTTCTCCGAGATCTTCGGTTTCTTCCCACACTTCAAAGATGTACAGGTTTGTAGGTCAATTGGCTTGGTATAAGTGTAAGTTGTCCCTAGTGTGTGTAGGATAGTGTTAATGCATGGGGATTGCTGGTTGGTGTGGACTCGGTGGGCCAAAGGGCCTGTTTCTGCGCAGTATCTCTAAACTAAACTGAACTAAGCTGAACAGACACTGTTCCTTGCTGTGCCGCCTCTATTCCCTACTCCCTGCTGCCTGCCTGTGAGACAAGAAATTTCAATCTGTGCTAGTACATTGCCCTCGATCCCATGTAGTTGCCACTTACATTGGGCTTTATCAGAGGCCTTAAGAAAATCCAAACACACCACATCCGCTGGATTTCCCTTATCTACTCTTCCAGTTGCAGCCTCAAAAAACTTCAGCAGATTTGTCATGCATGATTTATTTATCATAAATCCCTGATACCCTTGTTCAATGGTGGCTGAGTTGCTGAGAACTTCAGGATGGAAGGTAAAACATTAAGACTGAGATAAGGGGACATTTTTGCACTGATTTTGTGAAATTCATTACTATGGACAACTGCATAGAGCAAATCACTAAATTTATTTAAGAAGGACATGGATCCATTTTTCGACACAATCGGTTGGTAGTGGGTGAATCGAAGAGAGTGGGAATATGGTGTTGAGACAGGAGATGAATCATAATAGTATTGAATGACTGAGAAACCCCAAGGAGCCTAATGGCCTACTCCAACTAACACCCATTAACCGAACAGCCATTTGCAAATCATTGCCTTCTACTCAATAACTGAAGCTGATTCAATCCATTCACTTTGCAAAGTCTGATCATTTTTTGTTGGTCAGCCAACTTAGATTTGATTTGCCAACTTTTTCAATTACATTTTCTTATTCAATATTTTTGCCATTTCTTTTGACAGGATCCCAGCCCGTACTAATATCCCCACCTCACACCTGGTACTCACAGGTGTCGCTGGTCAACATTTGAACCCTGGATGGGGTCTGCACCATCTTTGGTATCGGTCTTCAATTCCCTGATGCATTCAGTCAAAGCATTTAGTAACTGGTCTTCTTCATGGGCCAATGAGCCTTTGGAGTGGAAGGAAATAAATGGGAGGAATAGAGCAAGAGCACATTAAAAAAAAATCTATATGATTTAAATAGTCTGATATTATATAGCCTGATGTGGGGTCTCTAACCAAAATGGCTTTTCTCCAGAGATGCTGCCTAACTCGCTGAGTTACACCAGCATTCTGTGTCTAAATATATCTATAGTTTACTTCACGGACAAGTGGTTTGTTCTAGTTTAAGAATTTGCAACAGAGGCAAAGCTCTTTTCTTTACAAGGCTGTTTGTGTGTTAACATCGTAGCTTTGCTCTGCAGGTTCATTAATTCTGGAATTGTTCTATAATTCTGTATCTTGGCTTCCGGACTGTCGCATGCAGGTTACCCGAAGGTGGACTGAGAGAGAGCAATTAATCTTCAGTGGAAGAGTTGAACACGCAGTATTTTACTGATGACTTGCTAAACACCCATCTACTATGCAACTGTTCGCTTAATAACCACCTGTTGTACACCCAACAGTTGTACTCCCAACCGCGTTTACGTATTCATTTAACCACCAGGCAGTTGCACACCCACTTGCTATTCATTCAGTAACAGCCCATCTAGGACCAGTCTGTTGAACACTTGCCTGTTGTATATTGCCTCTATATTGGTGTGACCTGTTATACCCCAGTTCATTTAACAATGACTAAATCCTCCTCTCATTCACCTACTCTTTTTTTTTTGCATCCATCTGTTATAAACTTGCCTGTTAAAGAATAACCACTTGTACTTTTTCCAATTTATACACCAAGTTATTAAACACAAGCTCTCTATACAACTGCCCGTGATACATTTTCCAGTCATATGCCTGGCTTAATGCATTATACGGAAGGAGATCTAACTGATATCACGGTTAGCCAGGTGCAGAGTAATGAAGATGGAAAGATGGGCTCAGGACTTGCAGTTGGGATTCGAATACGGTGAAGATATGTGCTGAGACCCTTTTTCTAATGGTTCAGAGAATGGAACAAAAACCTATCTTTACATCAGGCACCACACCAAATCATCAGAGGAAAATTAAAGATACCAACCCAATAATGTGAGGATGATTGAAATCACAGTTGTCTTGATTATCATGGTGGATGTTTCGAGGTACGGTCTATCTCGGAATGAAAGCGAAAACTTGAGATTTACTCATATTTAACTTCTAAAATGCTATGCAAATTTATTTCGGTCTCTTTGTGGTTTCAGACTAAAGTTACTCATTTACACTTTGATGTGGTTGACCTGGTTAATGAGAATTTGTTGACGGTTTAATGTCATCCCATAACCATTTGGACTGATATAAGCATCAGCAGCAAAGTCACTGGAGGAAAACAGCTAAAGTTCTCCAACACATTTAATGTAGACTTTGGTTGAATAAATTCCAGATCCGAACATAATCCCAACATGCAAAATCTCACTCATTCACACACACTATAGAATCCAAAGGACCAAACTCCTTTTGCTGACTTTAAACTTCCAATCTGCTTGTAACATTTGGTGCAGCTATCCCTGTAGGTATGAAAACCCTGCCTGTTTCCAGAGTTGTAGCAACGTGACTCTTGGCTGGAGAACAATCTCCCTCAGCTCAGATCATTTCATCAGTCATCGGAGCAGAAATTGGCCCATTCGGCCCATCGAATCTACACCACCATTCAGTCATGGCTGATCTATCTTTCCCTCACAACCCCATTCTCCTGACTTCTCCCCAGAACCTTTGACACCCTTACTAATCAAGACCCTGTCAATCTCTGCTTTAAAAATACCAAGTGACTTGGTGCCTGTGGCAATGAATTCCACAGATTCACCACCTTCAGACTAAAGAAATTCCTCATCATTTCCTTTCCAAAGATATGTCTTTTTATTCTGAGGCTGTGCTCTCTGGTCCTAGAATCTCCCACCAGTGGAAAAATCTTCCCCGCATCCACTCGATCCAAGTCTTTCACTATATGGGAAGTTTCAATGAGGTCCTCCCTCATCCTTCTAATCTCCAGCGAGTACAGGCCCAGAGCCATCAAAAGCTCATCATATATTAAGCCAATCATCCCTGGGATCATTTTCGTAAACCTTCTCTGGACCCTCTCCATTGCCAGCACATCTCTCCTCAGATATTGGGCCCAAAACTGCTCACAGAAATCCAAATGCAGTCTGACCAGTGCCTCATAAAGCCTCCACATTTCATCCATGTTTTTATTTTCATCCTGTGATTATATTGTTCCTCCTGGGGCTCTGTATCCCACTTAAACCCTCACCCTAAATCATAGCAACTACTAAAGAGGATGCGGTCTCCACACACTGGACCGACTCTGATACCGGAAGAGTAAGAAGCTTCAAAAACTCAGCTCCAATGACTCCCCAATTATGGCGCCTACTCTTCTCTGGGGCCAAGCATTGCCTTAACTCAGCTTCTCTCACTGCTCATCTAAACCCCGCATGCCACTGAAAGCAAACAGATCTCGATATCTGCCAACTATCCGATATTGCGAGGAAGGAATTATTTTAAAGAGTTATTGCGCAGGTTACAATATAATACTAATGAGCAATCCCAGGCAGATTTTTTCAAAGGAAGCTATTTTTGAGTTATCGTAATTACTAGTTGGCCATGTGGCAGCTTCATCACAGCTAGATTTAACTCAGGAGATCATTTTTAGTATCAATTTTCCTCGAGGCTAGCAATTTTTAAACAGCCATGCAAACAATTTATCTTTTATTTTAAAGGAGTCGTGCTGCTTTGCATCCTATGGAATTTTTTTTGCAGTGTCATCACCATTGGAAATATAACAGCCAACTTGCAAATTGAAAGCTACCACAGACAAAATGTTTGTGGAATAGATATTGACAGAAATCTCAAAATCGAGTTGTAATTCCTTTGTGTTCAGCTGAGAGGCCAGACAGAGGCTTCATTTCACACTGCAGCCAAAAGGCAACCTGTGATTATATTGTTCCTCCTGGGGCTCTGTATCCCACTTAAACCCTCACCCTAAATCATAGCAACTACTAAAGAGGTTGTGATGCAGCAATTCACTCCCTCTCCAGTAGCAGCAAGGGACTATCTTTTTGGGGTACTGACTCAAATCTCAGCAGAGGGTCTTGAATCCACAACCATCTGATTCAGAGTCAAGTGGGTTACTTACCTGTTCAGCTTGACGCTGAACATAATAATGTTGGCTTTATTAACACAATGAGAACATTGTATTGGTGACTGAGCAATCATGCTGCCAACTGGCCGATCAGGGTGATGCAGATGCATCCAGACTTCTGTACAGATAATCAGCCACGGGTTGATTAGATTAACAAAATGGACAGTGGTTTATTCTCAATCATCGTTGTGTTTTGGCTTTGTGGACAAATAGAGAAAAGACTGATCGATTGAATTGGAGTGTTCATATCATTGGCTCCACGGTCTGTTAACTAGGTCCAACCCAGCAATCTAGTCAATGAAGTCCAAGCCTTTGAAGTGGAAAGTTGGAGATTCAAATCTAACTACAGGTGAAACCTATCTCGTCTTCCAAATATCTTCTGAAACAAGGACATTTGAGCACTGAAATAGCAAAAGGTTAGCAGAAGACGAAAGAAATGTTTCAAGGATATTCTCAGAGTTTCTGTGAACAGTTGCAACTCTCTCAGCAATTCATGGTCTAAAGTCACGGGAATCTTACCCTTGACCATTCAAAGTGCAGAATGAGACATGGTGCTGAGAACCTCAAGACATTTGACTGGGAACATGTGGAAATCCACAAAAAAAAGGAAAAAGGAACCCACCACCTCCCATACCACCCACAAGCCAGTCCCATAGGTACCTTCTGCCATAGAATCTGTGGGTCCAACTACACCAGGCCTCAATGAAATAGAGAGAAAGTAACTTGACCTTGACCCGAGGGATTGCCTAAGAAGAAAGGAGAAGGCACATAGAGAGCCAGTGTTTCCTACATACTGGCTTACTGAAGTAACACTCTCTTACCAACCAGTCTCCTCTCCTCCATCAACCTCTGGTTAAGGCCACCCACTCACCCTACATACTGAGAGTGGTATTGTCCACCCTAGTCGCCAGCCAGTGATAGAAAACGTGATTTAGATTCTGAAAGACCAAGACATGCTTATCCACTGATAGAATTCTTGGATGAATAATAGTCAATACACAATAGGTGCAGGAGTAGGCCATTCGGCCCTTCGAGCCCGCACCACCATTCAATGTAATCATGGCTGATCATTCATAATCAGTACCCCATTCATGCCTTCTCCCCATATCCCTAATGAGTCAAGCATACTTGGAATCCCCTCCCCCTCTGCAATAAAGCTATTGCACAGTGGCTTTGTGCTTGTGCATTGTGAAATCAGAATCTTATTCTATGCAAACACTGTGCAGTGAGGAAATTTCTCTTCCCCCCTCTACTATTCCGCTTCCACCTCTTCATCCTCATCATCCTGCTCTAACCCCTTCTCTCTCTCCTACTCCAATGGTTTCCTTCTTAGTCCTATCTGTCCTCTGCTTCTCTATCCCCTACTCCCCTTCCTGCCCCTCTCCCTCTGCCTGGGATCTCCCCTCCCTCTTCTGATGCCTCTATCCACCTCTCCCCTTCATAGCCCTCGCTCTCTTGCCTCCTTCATGTTTTTCTCCTTTTGCTAATATTATAATGTTAGGGGAATAATATTTGTTTCTACAGAAAGGCAATGTTTTCAGTAGAAATATAGCCCAGCCTGTGCCAATCTGCGTCATGGTGAAACCATAGAATCATTCACGCAGTTCAATCAATACCCCTGCCCCCTCTCCTGTTTCTCAATAACATTCAGATATAAAGTTCACTTAACTTCTCTGAGCTGCAGGTGATTGGAAGTTAATGGGGAGTTAAATGAGTGAAAATATTGCAATTCTTTTTCTGTGTCTGCACACTCCTAGGGACACTCTCATAGAAATATTACACTCTCGGTGACACAGCATCATTGACAGATTACAAGACGCTTTACAGGACAGACAACCCACAGAGACACACACAGATAGACACTGACAGACACACATAGAGCCAACACTTCAAGGGAACAGTCACAGGGAACACACTGTCAACAGAAACATTCACACAGTCACTCTCACAAAGGACATGCTCAAAGAAAGAGACTCACAAGGAGGCACCCATTCACAGTCATTATTGCCCATTGTGCTGGATTCTCACAAGCAAATCGAAATATATTCTTACAAAGGCATGTGAATACTTTCAGACATTCTCTCTCTCTCTCTCTCTCTCTCTCTCTCTCTCTCTCTCTCTCTCTCTCTCTCTCTCTCTCTCTCTCTCTCTCTCTCTCTCTCTCTCTCTCTCTCTCTCTCTCTCTCTCTCTCTCTCTCTCTCTCTCTCTCTCTCTCTCTCTCTCTCTCTCTCTCTCTCTCTCTCTCTCTCTCTCTCTCTCTCTCTCTTTCTTGCTCTCTTTCTTGCTCTTTCTCTTTCTCTCTCTCTTTCTTTCTCTCTCTCGCTCTCTCTCTCTCCTCACACATGGATGCATTATTTGGGGATTAGTTGTTTAAAGTCCAATGTTGTGCTTGCAATGGCGTGACTGTTAGTTAACCAAACACAAAGTGTGCTGTGCATGTTTGCAGAGTTAGAAATTCAAAGGCATAATCAAAGTTCACATCCTGGAACAGAATGGTTCATTTTACCAGTCTCATAGCAAGTTCAATGAATTTCATGACTACATAATGGTTGATATACGGCCAACAATTAGAACATTTTGATCAGAGAGGACCAGTGTTAATTATGGTGAAGTTTTTAAAAACAATCTTACAGCAGTAAAATGAAGAAACTCAGAATTACTTTAAATGTGTTTAAAATGTGGAAAGATATAGAAGATTTCATAGACGGATTATTTCCCCTCCTTCACTCAGTCACCTGCACTTCACTGTAGGTGCTAGTGTAGAGCAGTTGGTCCAGGGGCACCCAAATGGACATAACTCAAATGTTACCCTAGTTCATAATAACATTACAGTCACCCCTGCTCTGGTCTTTACAAAATAAGCTTACATTTGAAAGGGATCACTGGTGGAACTTGACCACAATTAAGACAATTAAGACTCAAACCCAATGTTGGGGGAGTCCAGAACAAGGGGCACAGTTTAAGAATAAGGGGTAGGCCATTTAGAACGGAGATGAGGAAGAACTTTTTCAGTCAGAGAGTGGTGAAGGTGTGGAATTCTCTGCCTCAGAAGGCAGTGGAGGCCAGTTCGTTGGATGCTTTCAAGAGAGAGCTGGATAGAGCTCTTAAGGATAGCGGAGTGAGGGGTTATGGGGAGAAGGCAGGAACGGGGTACTGATTGAGAGTGATCAGCCATGATCGCATTGAATGGCGGTGCTGGCTCGAAGGGCTGAATGGCCTACTCCTGCACCTATTGTCTATTGTCTATTGTCTATTGTAAACTTCCTACACAGATTGAAGGATTCGGTTTAAATTGGACCATCCTCTTCAGAATGACTCAGTCCTATGGACTGAGGGGAGAAGACATTTTCACGGGTCCACTGTCAAAATAGTTTGTATTTCTTAACTGATTCATCCTCCCATCCCACAATGTATCAGTCATTGTCATCTTCTTGCAGTAAGTTTGGGTGTTGCGGGCAATCTATAACAGATCAATGCGGGAAGAGGAGCTTGGAAATATTTGTGGCCAATTCCAATCTTGGCCAGGTTCTCAATTATCACCCTAACAGGGTGATGAAAAGTGAGATAGAATGGTGGAAATACTCAACATTTGTGACCAGTTCTGATAAAAAGATTATTGACCTGAAACATGAACTTAATTTGTCTCCTCATCTTCTGTGTACTTCTGGCATTTTCTGTTTCTATCTGAGATTTCGAGCTTCATCTACTCATCTACTATGGGTCATGTTGTGCAGCTGCATCTTTGTGTCCACATGCAGAATTAAATTAACAAGGATAGGGGTTTTTTCGACAATGAAGTGATAATGCACTATTTGAGGTCATTTTGATGATGTGCCATGAGTTTCTTCTATTTATAAATAATACAACCTCAGGACATTTTGATTTGGTTGAGAATGTAGAAGGCATGATTAGTAAGTTTTTGCAGATGACACTAAAGTGGGTGGTATCATAGATAGCAAAAATTACAGCAGGATCTTGATCAGCTGGGCAAGTGGGCTGAGGAATGATTAATGCAGGTTAATGCAGATAAGTGTGAGGTATTGCATTTTGGGAAGTCAAACCAGGGAAGGACATTCACGGTGAATGGCAGGATCCTGGGGAATGTGGTAGAGCAGAGGGATCTACAAGTGCAGGTACATAATTCCTTGACAGTGGCGTCACAAGTAGATAGGGTGGCCAAGAAGACTTTCGGTACATTGTCCTTCATTAGTCAGGGTACTGAGTATATAAGTTGGGATGTTATGTTACCATTGTACAAGACACTGGTGAGGCCAAATTTGGAGTATTGTATTCAGTTGTGGTCATCCTGCTGTAGGAAGGAAATTGTTAAAATGGAAAGAGTGCAGAGATTTATGAGGATGATGCCAGGACTTGAGGGCCTGAGATATACAGAGAGGTTGGGCAGGCTAGGACTTTATTATTTGGAACATGGGAGGATGACGGGTGATCTTATAGAGGAGTAGATCTTATATAGATTGTGGGGGGAATAGATAGGGTAGAGGCACAGAGTCTTTTACCCAGAGTTGAGGAATTGAGAACAAGAGGACAAATGTTTAAAGTGAGAGGGGAAAGATTTAATAAGAACCTAAGCGGCAACTTTTTCACACAGAAGGTGGTGGGTATGTGGAACGAGCTGGCAGAGGAGGTATTTGAGGCAGGTACGATGACACATTTAAAGGTCACTTGGGCAGGTCCATAGATAGAAAAGATTTAGAGAGATATGAAACGCGAGCAGATAGGACTTGTGTCGATTGGGCATCTTGTTCAGCATGGGCAAGTTGGGCCGAAGGGCCTGCTTCCATGCTGTATACACTATGACTCTATGACTGTTTCTATCTTGGTGTCAT